>NC_043717.1:86549317-86636282 GCF_006229205.1 Suricata suricatta
CCCTTGGGTAAATCCTTAGCAGGGCTATTGCTGGGTCATAGGGGAGTTCTATGGATAGTTTTTTGAGGAACCTCCACACTGTTTTCCAGAGTGGCTACACCAGTTTACATTGCCACCAACAGTGTAGGAGGGTGCCTGTCTCTCCACACCCTCGCCAGCATCTATAGTCCCTCGATTTGTTCATTTTAGCCACTCTGACTGGTGTGAGGTGGTATCTCAGTGTGGTTTTGATTTGTGTTTCCCTGACGATGAGTGATGTTGAGCATTGTTTCATGTGCCTGTAGGCCATCTGGATGTCCTCTTTGGAGAAGTGTCTGTTTTTGTCTTCTGCCCATTTCTTCACTGGGTTATTTGTTTTGGGGGTGTGAAGTTTGGTGAGTTCCTTGTAGATTTTAGATACTAGCCCTTTATCTGATATGTCATTTGCAACTATCTTTTTTTTTAAAAAAGTTTATTTATTTTTGAGAGGGAGATTGAGAGTGTGGGAGGGGCAGAGAGAGAGGGAGACAGAGAATCCTAATCAGGCTCTGTGCCATTAGTGCAGAGCCTGACACAGGGCTCAAACTCACAAACTGTGAGATCATGACATGAGTCAAAATCAAGAGTCAGACATTTAACCAACCGAGGCACCCAGGCACCCTTTCCATCTTTTTTAATGTAGATATTTACATATATAAGTTTCCCACTGAACACTCCTTTCACTGCATCTCATGAATTGTGGTATGTTGCTTTTTCATTTTCATTCATCTTAAAATATTTTCCAATTTTTCTTGTGATTTCTTCTCTGACCCGTCGGTTATTTGAAGGTATATTGTTTCATTTCCACATCTGTGTGCATTTCTCCATGTTCCTTCTGTTATTAATTTCTAGGTTCATTTCATTGTAGAGAAGATATTTTGTATGATTTCAGTCTTTTCAAATTTATTAAGATTTATTTTGTGTACAGTTTATTTGGGAGAATATTCCATGTGTACTTGAGACGAATACATATTCTGCTCTTTTTGCATGGAAGGTTCTGTATGAATCTGTTAGGTCTAGTTGGCTTATAATGTTGTCCTCTATTTCCTTGTTGGTCTTTTGTTTAGCTGTTCTAGCCATATTTGAAAAGGGGGTATTGAAGATTTCAACTATCATTGTCGTACTAGTTCTTCATTTCTATCAAGTTTTGCTTCATATATTTTGGGGCTCTGTTGTTAGATATGTGTATGTGTTTTTTTTACTGCTTATTTAATTTATTTTTGAGAGATAGAGCATGTGAGCAGTGGAGGGACAGAGCGGGGGGAGGGGGGGTGGACAGAGGACCCAAAGCAGGCTCCATGCTTACAGCAGAAAGCCCAATGCGGAGCTCAAACTCACGAACTCATGAGATCATGACCTGAGCTGAAGTTGGACGCTTAACTGAGTGTGCTACCCAGGCAACCCAAATATGTTTATGTCTTTAATTGTTGTATCTTATTGATGGATTGACCCTTTTATCAATGTATACAGTTCTTTGTCTCGTAAAACATTTTGACTTTGACTATTTTGTCTGATATTTGCATAGCCACCTCAGCTCTCTTTTGGTTAGTATTTACAGGGAGTAACTTTTTTGAACCTTTTAATTTCAAATCAATTGTGTCTTGGGTTCTAAAGTCTTTCATAGACTACATATAGTTGGACCATGGGTTTTTATCCATTCTGCCAATATGTTTTTTAATTGCCGAGTTTAATTCTTTTATATTTAATGCAATTATTGAATGAGAGGGACTTCTGCCATTCTACTACTTGTATTCTATATTTTGTATCTTATTTTTGCTCCTTGGTTCTTCCATTACTGCTTTCTTTTGTGCTTAATTGATTTTTTTAGTATGCATTTTGATTTCTTTCTCATTTCTTTTTCAGTTATTTTCTTAACTGTTAAATGTATAACAAACAAATGTAAATTAATACTAACCTGGCTTCAGGGCACCTGGGTGGCTCAGTCTTTTAAGCATCCGACTTCAGGTCAGGTCACGATCTCGTGGTTTGCAAGTTTGAGCTCTGCATTGGCCTCTCTGCTGTCAGTACAAGCCCACTTCAGATTCTCTGTCTCCCTCTCTCTTTGCTCCTCCCTCCAATTGTGCTCGCTCGCTCTCTCTCTCTCTCTCTCTCTCTCTCTCTCTCTCTCTCTCCCCCTTCTCTCAAAAATAAACAAACATTTTTTTTCAAAAAGCTTTAATAAAAAGAAAAAAAATCCTAACTTGGCTTCAATTATATACAGAAATTGTGTATAAAACTCTGATCCTAAATAGTTGTGTCCCCCCCTTTATGTTGATATTGTAACAAATTAAACCTTATACATTGTGTGCACATTAATATAGATTTATGCATTTCTCTTTTATTTTTTAGTTTATTTTTTTTCATCATGATAATTGTACTCTTTTGTTCATATCCCCTATGTCCCCAAACCTCCCATCCCCTTCCCTATGGTAACCATCAGATTGTTCTCTACAGTTAAGAGTCTATTTCTTGGTTTGTCTCCGTCTCTTTCTTTCCCCTTTGTTCATTTGTTTTGTTTCTTTAAAAAATTTTTTTTAATGTTTTTTATTTATTTTTGAGAGACAGAGACAATGCGAGCAGGGGGGGGTCAGAGAGAGAAAGGGAGACACAGAATCTGAAGCAGGCTCCAGTCTCTGAGCTGTCAGCACAGAGCCCAACTCAGGGCTCATACCCACGAACTGTGAGATCATGACCTGAGCTGAAGCTGGATGCTTAACCGACTGAGCCACCCAGGTGCCCCTGTTTTGTTTCTTAAATTCCACATATGAATGAGACCATGTGTCTTGGACTTACTTTGCTTAGCATTATATTCCTTAGCTCCATTCACAACATTGCAAATGGCAAGATTTCATTCTTTTCTATGGCTGAATAATATTCCATGGTACATATATCACATCTTCTTTATCCATTCATCTATCAATGGACATTTGGGCTGCTTCCATAGTTTGGTTATTATAAATAATGCTGCTATAGACATAAGGGTGCATGTATCCCTTTGAATTAATGTTTTCATGTATTTTGGATAGATACCCAGTAGTGTAATTCATAGGTAGTTCTTTTTTTAATTTTTTGAGGAAGCTCTGTACTGTTTTCCAAAATGGCTGCACCAATTTGCATTCCCACCAACAGTGCAACAGGGTTCCTTTTCCTCCACATCCTTACCAACACCTGCTGTTTCTTGCGTTGTTGATTTTAGCCATTATGACAAGTGTGAGGTCATATCTCATTGTAGTTTTGATTTGCATTTCTCTGATGGTCAGTGCTGTTGAGCATCTTTGCATGTGTCTGTTGGCCAATTGTACATATTCTTTGGAGAAATGTCTGTTCATGTCTTCTGCCCATTTTTAAATGGCTTATTTATTTTTGGGTGTTGAGTGTATCAGTTCTTTATATATTTTGGATACTAACCCTTTATTTGATCTGTCATTTGCAAGTGCCTTCTCCCGTTCCATAGATTACCTTTTAGTTTTGTTGATTGTTTCCTTCACTGTGCAGAAGCTTTTTATTTTCATGTAGTCCCAATAGTTTTATTTTTGCTTTTGTTTCCCTTGCCTCAGGAAACATATTTAGAAAAATGTTGCTATAGCTGATGTCAGATAGATTACTGCCTGTGCTCTCTTCAAGGATTTTTATGGTTTCAGGTCTCACACTTATGTATTTAATCCATTTTGAATTTATTTTTGTGTATGGTGTAAGAAAGTGGTCCAGTTTCATTCTTTTGCATATGCTGTCTAGTTTTCTCAGTGCTATTTGTTGAAGAGACCATCTTTTTCCCATGGGATGTTCTTTGTCAAAGATTAGTTGGCCATGCAATTGTGGGTTTATTTGTGGGTTTTCTGTTCTATTCCATTGATCTATATGTCTATGTTCATGCCAGTACCATACTGTTTTGATTACTACAACTTTGTAATATAACTTGGAATCTGGAATTGTGATGCCTCTGGTTTTGTTTTTCATTTTCAGTTTCTCTGTCTTTTCTTTTTCTGGGACTCCTTTTATGCCTATTTTGGTATATTTGATGGTATGCTACATGTGCCTTAGGCTATGTTCATTTTTCTTCATTCCTTTTCTTTCTGCACCTCAGACTGGATTATTTCAATTCACTTATCTTTAAATTCTCTCATTTCTTCTTCTGCCTGCTGAAATCTACTGTTGAATTGCTCTTGTTTTACTTATTGTAACTTTAAGTTCCAGAATTTCTATTTTGCTTCTTTTTTTGTTTTCTTTTCCTCTTTTTTTTTTTTTGCTTTATTGTATATTCTCAATTTGATAACAGTGTTTTTTGGTTTCCTTTCATTCTCTTTCCACAGTTTTCTTTAGTTTTTTTTGAGCACATTTAAGAGACTTGATTAAAAGTCTTTGTTTAGTAAGTCCACATCTGGGCTTTCTTAGGGACAATTTCTATTGACTTAAACTTTTCCTGGGAATAGGCCATACGTTCTTTTTTCTTTTCATGACTTGAAATTTTCTGTTGAAAACTCTGAAAACATTTTGGATATTAATGTGATACATGTAGAGATCAGATTCTCCCCCTGCCCCCACCCAGGTTTTTGTTACTACTTAAGTTTTGAGTTACAGTGTTTGTTAAGTGATTTTTCTAAACTATTTTTGGTTTTTTTTTGTTTAAAAAATTTTTTTTATTAACGTTTTTTTGTTTATTTTTGAGAGACAGAGAGAGACAGCGCAAGCAGAGGAGGGTCAGAGAGAGAGGGAGACACAGAATCTGAAGCAGGCTCCAGGCTCTGAGCTAGCTGTCAGCACAGAGCCTGACGTGGGGCTCAAACCCATGGACCATGAGATCATGACCTGAGCTGAAGCCGGGCGCTTAACCGACTGAGCCACCCAGGGGCCCCTCTAAACTATTTTTGTAAGGACTCTATTATGTGTTGTGTGTGGCCAATGAAGTGTATGGTATATAAGCTTGGTGGCTAGCTAGTGTTTTGACAGAACTTTCCATAAGTGCTTGGGACCAGAGAAAGAAAAAAAAATCTTTTGCCATTCTTGACACATCGTCTTTGTTTTGGGGACTCATTCAAAGCTTAGCCACATTGTTTATAAATCTGCCTAAGTTTTTACTTTGTGTGTGAAGGTGAGGCAAAAGTGCAAGCTTAAGGCCTTTAATAACATTTTCTGTATATACAGCAACACTCAGTATGTGAGTGGCTTTCACAATTCCCTGGAATATTTGGGAGCTTTAAAAAAATCCCTTATGCCCACACATAGCTCCTTTTATAACGACTTCCTTCCCATAAGTCTTGGCCTGTCTAGTATTTGTCCTAACTGTTGTCCCTCGCCATAGTCTGCTGCGGCAGTACTTGGGCTTTTCAGTGTGTTTGGCAAATTCTGCCTAAACACTTGTTCCAGTGCTGAGAATGCATGGAGTCACGTGAAACAAAGGCAACCCTTGTACCTAATCTTCAGGTGGCTACCTGACAGATAGAAATGGACATCCACAGGCCTTTGAGAGTAAGCTCTGTTGTTCCCTCTGCTCCTAATATTCTGTTCCAGGAGTGAGGACTGCCATCCACAGAGCACTGCCAATCTGGAGATTGGAAGGTGATGGGCAGGCCATTTGAAATGCTACATCTATCTCTCACCACACAGTGGCTACTTCTTTCTTCATCCAGGACTTCTCTGGATGTTTTATGTCTTTGAGTAGATTCTAGTGTTCTGCAAAACGTTGGTTCTGTTTTTGCCAGCTCATTAGTTGCTTTTGTGGAGGGGTGGAGCACTGTGGTTTCCTATTCTGACATTTTTGATGATGTCACTATCCTGTCCATTTGTTTTTAAAGAAGAATTACTGAGTAACTGATGTGAGTTTTCTCTTTGCTGTTTTGGAAAGCAGATCTGTTTTCTGTATAAAGAAGGTCTGTTTTCCAGGTAGTTCTCTCCTCTAGTGGCTGACTGGGAATTCTGACAGGGAGGTCTTTATGAAGGCAGGGCAGGAGGGACTGGTTGCTTGGCAAGGTTTGTTTTAGGGTGGGTAGGCTGGGAATTGACTGTCTGGCTAGGAGTCCTCTAAATGCCCAGTGAGAAGGGTATTTCTCTGAGAAGCCAATATCTAAAATAAAAGTCATAACTTTCCCCCTGGCATTCTAGTTCTTTAAGTTAAAAGCCCTCTAATTTTTTGTTTTAAAAATGATTTTTTTGCTTATTGGCAAATGCCAGTAACTAGTACTCTGGGCAAAGGACTTGGGGAGGAATATGGTGGTAGAGACTGATGCAGCTGTTCTGTCTTACAAATCTTCAATTAACTCCCCAGTTTAAATCCCTGTCTCTCATTTTTGCTCCCTTCTGTACTTGCTGACTCAGAGCCCAGAGTATCTCCAGGGTTCTGCCAAGCACGCTGGCTTCCATCTCCTCTGTAGCTTCCTCATAACATATTCTAGACTGTACTTTCATCCATCGCTTTTACCTGCCAACTTGTTCACATCCACTTTCATTCTTCCAGAAATGTGTGAGGATCTCTTTTGTTGGCAATACCTTCATCTTTATCTTATTATTTTTCCTGTTAGAGGTTTATTCCTTTATATACTGCTCTACTTATATTTTAATGGACTCTAGGAAGGATTTTGAGGATGTACCTAGTCCAATACCTTGAATTGGAGTCAATGAGGAGTTTTGAACACCTTCCCTGTCCCCAGTATTATGCTAGGTGCTAATGGTAGACAAATGAGTGAAACTTATTTCCTGGTGTCAAGAAGCTCATGGTGTAGTAATGGATACAATTTTATGCAACAGATATTAAGATGAGACTTTTCCTATTGCAGTTATGGATAAGAATCCAAAGCTTAAAACAAAAGGAGTCACCTGTTCTAAAGAGAGGGGACATATCGTGTTTATAGAATTTGCTAAAGGATGATTTCCATAATATGATCTGTCTTCCCCTGAGGCTATTATTTACCCCAAAGGTATATAAAGAGAAGTTAAGGGATTGAGACTGAGAGGAAGGTGGTAGAGAAGATGGTTTTGAAGAGAGTTGTGAGAATGCCTTGGAGTTTCTCCTTGTGGGAGTGTGAAGGAGACACTTTCTACTCACTTAAGTGGAAGTGGGGCTACAAGAGAGCGACTCCAAGGGCTTGACATGTATTCCCTGAAGACTGACATTTGCAGGGACTGGCAGCTGAATTACATTTGAAAATAAAGTCTTAAGGTGAGAGAGGCTATGGCTAGAGCAGCCTGTGACAATGGAGGGAAGAGAGAGGGCGACATAGTGGGGAGCTATACTTCTACCAACACATGGGCAAAGATGTCTGTTTGCCAGGGGCCGGAAGGAGTTGCCCTGGTGGGGATTTAGAGTTAGGTCATCTTATAAGGGACATACTCTAGGAAGATTGCTCATAGGTGAGAAGTGAGCTCAAGAGAGGAAGGGACTGATAGAAACCAGGCACAGAGGTGTTAAAAGAGGCCAGCCAGAGTAGGTATTGCCCAAGTTAAGGAAACTGCAGGTGAGAGATCCCCAGTGACAGGAGAGTTCCAAGTAACCCTCCAGAGAGAGTGTCAGCTCCGGACGTCTGTGACACTCTCGGATGCCAAGTGAAAACAGAACCAGTAAAGGAAAGCTTGTTTTCTTTCTTCCTTCCAGTCTTTCCCTATGCTTCAACCTTAGACGCAGGGTTTGAGGCAGCATGGTGATCAGGGAAGGAGGGACAGAAGAGAAAATGGGTGACAGGGAAGCCAACCATGCTTCCTACCTTTCCCACACTGCAAGTCTCCTGGCTGAGCTGAGGGAGGGGAGAGGCTTGGAAATCAGTAATGGGTTAAAGCTGTGATATATTAGACTAGACCTGGAATTTTTAATGCCTAAAAAACAAAACCATTTTTTAATATCTGAGAGTGACTGAAAAAGGTATGAGTTCTGTCTGAAATTTCATGCAGGGGTGGGGAAAAATGATTCCACAGAGCTTGTGGTGTGAAGCAGTCGTGTGAAAAATTTATATTGCTTTCTGCTTACACCCTACTGTGTCTAGCTCATTCAATAAACTAGTTTATATAAGTGCCACACTATATGTATAGTCAAGGTTCAGTGAGTAGTAGCACATAAGAGAAAGTAATAAACTCTTCCCAGGGAGGCTAGAAAAGGCCTGACACTTTCTCTCAGAGGAGTTAGTGCTTGAGCTGGATTTTAAAAACCAAGAAGGAATTTGCCAGGTAAGGATTGGGTTGGGAAGACATTCCAGGAAAAGGGAATAGCTTGTGCAAATGTAGGTGTATATGGACAAGTGCATGTACTTTGGTGATTCTGAATAATTGTAGTGTAAACCACCGTTGGATAAGGGAAGGAGGCAGGATAACATTTAGGAACCTGCTTATGAAATGCCTCTTTTTCTGAAAGTGACGGGGCCAGTTGAGCCTAGTATTTTAAGCAAGGGAGTGGCACGATCATATTTGCATTTTAAAAGATCACTCTGGTCACAGTGTGGTGGGTGGATTGGTGGGGATTGTGGGGATTGGGAAGCAATGCCAGGTTAAAACGGAGTCAATGAGATCTTTTGATTATCTAGAAATATCTTAACAATAGACTCATCTTGGGGCGCCTGGCTGGCTCAGTTGGTTAAGTGTCCAATTCTTGATTTTGGCTTGGGTCATGATCTCATAGTTCGTGAGTTCTAACATCTCATTGGGCTCTGAGCTGGCAGTGGTTTAACTGACTGAGCCACCCCTATCGGAGCTGGAATTGGGATTCTCTGTTTTCCACCCTCTCTCTCTGTTGCTCCCCTGCTTATGTTCTCTCTCTCTCTCAAAATAAATAAATAAACTTAAAAATAATTTTAATAATAGGCTCATCTATTAAAAAAAACATTTTATCTAAATATAGTAGGGCTCCCAGCTTGAGTCCTGGCTGAGATTTGACTTTGTCTGGGCTTATGCAATGAGCTGCAAGGATGGGCAGCTATTAAGTCTTTTAGTATAAAACCATGTAAGGACTTGTGGGCGCCAAGGCAGGCATCCCCAAGAGGGCCACTTTGGCATATCGATGATTTTAAATAAAAGTTACTTAATGTTAGAGGCAGTTAGTTAGGTTCTAATGGAATACCTGGAGGCCAGCAAAGAGGAAGTCAAGGCCAGCTATGGGGAAAGTCTGGGGGCTGGCGTGGCAGCATTCCACAAGCAACCGCATCAAACCAGACAGGCCCAAGATGGCAGGTGCCATGACAGGAAAACATTGACCAAATAAGGAAGAAAAGGCTTGAAACCCTGCTTCCAAGAAATCCTTGCCCCAAGGAGTGAATACTCTACCCTTTAGTTAACCACCATCAATAAAAGGTAGAAACCCAAACCCTACTGTTGGCAGCTCTCTCTTGAGCTTCCTGCTCTCACATCTCAAGAGTGTACTTTTGCTTTAATAAACCACCTGCTCATGTTGCTTGTCTACTGTGTTGCATCCATCTTTGAATTCTTTCTTATGAGGAAACCAAGAACCTTTGGAAACATCTTTGGGAAGGGCTGGGTCACGGTCCCAGGGACTGGGGTCTTCCCAGTTCACCTGGCAACATTAAGAGACAGTCTGTTGAAGAAGGACTCACAGACCGTCCTCTTTCCCGCTGAAAGCAAGAAATAAATCTCTCAATGTGAAAGGTCCCTTTCCTGTGCTGAGGATAGAGACATCCTTAATACCAGAGATGGGAAATTTAGGGCCAAGAAGGGTATAGAAACAACTCTTGATATTTTTTACTAATTTACTATCCCAGCCCAAATTCTGTTTAGAATTCCTTACCAGTTGAAGCTCCCAGTTTTCTTTGTCCTGTCAGTTCCTCACAATGTATTATTTCTTTGTCTGGAAATTATAAAAATTGTCTGCCTTGGTCATTTTTTAAAATTAAAATATTTTTAATGTTTATTTGAGAGAGAAAGAGGGAGAGAGAGAGAAAGACAGGGAAAGAGAAAGAGAGTGCGTGCATGCATGTGTACGGGGAAAGGGCAGAGAAAGAGGGAGACATAGAATCTGAAGCAGGCTCCAGGCTCTGAGTTGTTAGCACAGAACCCAACGTGGGGCTCGAACTTGTGAACTGAGAGATCATGACCTGACTTGGACGCTTAACCAACTGAGCCACTTAGGTGCCCCTTGGTCATTTCCTTAGGTCTCAATTTCGTAATTGGGCTTCTGTGCACGTATAATAAAACTTGACTTTTTCCCCCTCCTATTAGTCTGTCTCCTGTTAATTGAATTCTTATTCCAGTTGGAAGACCTTGAGGGTAAAGACGAATTTTTTCTTCCCTTCAGACTCCTTAATGAGAACGTCTTCTAAGGCAATGATTTATTTTCTTTTAGTAAGTTCTATGCCCAATGTGGGGCTTGAACTTATGACCTTGAGAATAAGAGGGCCATACTCTGCCAACTGAGCCAGCCAGGAGCCTCAAGGCAATGATGCTTAACCTGGGGTCTACAAACAAAATTCATGGGGGTCTGTGAACTTAGAAGAGAAAACAGTTACATCTCAGAAATTTAGCATTTCCCCCCATTATAAACATAAGAAACAAACCAGAATAGTAGTAGCAGTGTCCAGGACTCTGTCATGGATAGAAGTCACATATACTTTTATATCACATTGCAATTTTATTCAGAATTCTCAAAATATTATTTATTCATTCACTACTGTGAATTATTGTGGTGTTAGACTTGCTGCTTGATCATTTATTTAATGTGTTAATAAAAAGCAGCCACGTTACTATGTAAAATTTGTGTTAAAAATAGTTTGATAACTGTATTTCAATGTAATTGGTTTCCTTTGTAATCTGACGCATTTTATTTTACACATTTAAGAACATTATTCTGAGAAAGAGTTCATGCAGTTCAACAGACTGCCAAAGGCATGCGTGGCACATGAAAAGGTCAAGAACTCCTGCTTAAGGAAAAGAGAATCACTCAGATTTGTGTCCTTGTCCATTTACATGCAAGACTGAGTAGCATAGGCATGGAAAAATAATCCTTCTAGGTTCTTCACTGAGACTCCACCATAATAAAAGACAGGTTAACAGGAGAAAGATAAACATTAAGTTTAATAATATATATTCTATCTATCTATCTATCTATCTATCTATCTATCTATCTATCTATCTATCTATCTATCATCTATCATCTATCATCTATCTATATCTTGTATACATGGGACATACCCAGAAATATTGACTAACTTCCCGAAATGGCCCAAGCCAACATTTTATTTATTTTTAGTTTTAGTTTTTTCCAAGAGAACATTTTAAATACCAATACCAGCTAAAGACAAAAATAGATGTTGGGCATTGTTGGGTACACCAGTTTGGGGAGGTTGCCAGGAAAATCACAGTAAATGAAGGTATGGTTGGTATGTACATTTAAGTCTTCACCTTATCCTAGAGCTTATCCTTCACCTTATCTAGAGACTGATAAGAGTTTCTAGAATCTTCTTCTTGTTGGTATGGAGAGGGAGACAGCCGTACAATGAAAGGTTCCTTTTATAAATGTAAATTTCCCTCACAAAATGGTAACTTCTACTTAGTTTTCAGAGCTTCTCCTGTGTCTATTTATTAAAAATAACCAGGTGAAAATAATCCTTATGCCAAAGATGCATATTTTGTTTTTTGTTTTTTGTTTTTAAAATATACACGGAGTTCGTTTATATTCTTTGTTTTTAATTACAAGGGACATTTTGTTTTATTTTTTTCTTCCAAGATTTTATTTAAGTTTAATTTAGTTAACATATAGTGTAGTATTGGTTTCAGGAATAGAATTTAGTGCTGATCACAGCAAGTGTCCTCCTTAATGTCCATCACCCATTTAGCCCATCCCCCTACCCATCTCCCCTCCAGCAACCTCAGTTTGTTCTCTACAGTTAAGACTTTCTTGGGGCGCCTGGGTGGCTCAGTCGGTTAAGCCTCTGACTTCGGCTCAGGTCAGATCTCACGTTCGTGGGTTCGAGCCCCGCGTCAGGCTCTGTGCTGACAGCTAGCTCAGAGCCTGGAGCCTGCTTCCGGTTCTGTGTCTCCCTCTCTCTCTGCCCCTCCCCCTCTCATGCTGTGTCTCTCTCTGTATCAAAAATAAATAAAACATGTAAAAAAATTAAAAAAAAAGACTTTATGGTTTGCCTCCCTCTCTGTTTTTATCCTCCTTTATTTTTCCTTACCTTCCACTGTGTTCATCTGTTTTGTTTCTTAAGTTTGACATATGAGTGAAATCATATGGTATTTGTCTTTCTCTAACTGACTTATTTTGCCTGGCATAATACACTCTGGTTCCATCCATGTCATTGCAAATGGAAAGATTTTATTCTTTTTGATGGCTAAGTAATATTCCAGTGTGTGTATGTGTGTGCATGTGTGTGCATGTGTGTGTGTGTGTTACCACATTTTCTTTATCTATTCATCAGTCAATAGACGTTTGAGGTCTTTCCATAGTTTAGCTGTTGTTGATCGTGCTGCTATAAACATTGGGGTGCCTGTGCCCAGATTCGAATCAGTATTTTTGTATCTTTTGGATAAATACCTAGTAGTGCAATTGCTGGGTCACAAAGTACTTCTATTTTTAAAGTTTTGAGGAAACTCTGTCCTGTTTCCTGAAGTGGCTGCACCGTTTTGCATTCCCACCAACAGTGTACATCCTCAGCAGCATCTGTTGTTTCCTGAGTTGTTAATTTTAGCTATTCTGACAGGTGCAGGGTGGTATCACATTGTGATTTTGATTTGTATTTTCCTGATGATGAGTGAGGTTGAGCAGTTTTTCCTGTGTTTGTTAGTGATTTGTATGTCTTTTTTTTTGTAGAAATGTCTGTTCATATCTTCTATGCATTTCCTTAAAAATTTTTTTTAATGTTTATTTATTTTTGAGAGATAGAGTGTGAGTAGATGAGGGGCAGAGGGAGACACAGAATCTGAAGCAGGCTCCAGGCTCTGAGCTGTCAGCACAGAGCCCTATGTAGGGCTTCGAACCATGAGATCATGACCTGAGCTGAAGTTTGGCACTTAACCAACTGAGCCACTCAGGTGCCCCTCTACCCATTTCTTAACTGGGTTATTTATTTTTGGGGTGTTCAGTAAGTTCTTTATAGATGTTGGATACTAGCCCTTTATTTGATATGTCATTTACAAATATCTTTTCCCATTCTGTAGAATGCCTTTTAGTTTTGTTGATGGTGTCCTTTACTGTGTAGAAGCTTTTATCTTGATGAAGTCCCAATAGTTCATTTTTACTCTTGTTTCCCTTGCAAAGAGGCATATTTTGGAGTGGCAAATTCTGCTCTCCATCAGTAGTTCTATGATTAAAGTGATATTGCATGCTCCCAATAAGAATAATGAGGCTTTATGGGCACCTGTGTGGCTCAGTTAAGCATCCAACTTTGGCTCAGGTCATGATCTTATAAGTCTGTGAGTTCAAGCCCCATGTTGGGCTCTGTGTTGACAGCTCAGAGCCTGGAGCCTGCTTTGCATTCTCTCTCTTTCTCTGTCTCTCTCTGTCTCTGTCTCTCTCTCTCTGCTCTTCCCCTGCTCATTCTCTCTCTCTCTCTCTCTCTCTCTCTCTCTCTCTCTCTCTCAAAATAATAAATAAATGTTAAAAAATTAAAACAAGGATGAAGCTTTAGTTCACTTATACTACCCACTCTTCTATCTTTCACTAAAAAAGATAATAGAGCAAAAGCAGCCTCCTTCCCCATTTGTCCTGAGAGCACCCTACAGAGTTGACACCTCAAGGTTCTAGTGCTTTTGCTTCAGGGAGATATTGAGGAGTCTGGTGGTGTAGCTGGGGCCTCGGGGTGCAAAAGCACTTGGCTCCAGAGGGTCTTAAACAAACCAGACTTGACCACTCCAAAGGCCAAAGGCAGAGAGATGAGTGGTGGAGAAACAAGAAAGGAATTTATTTCAGAGAGGCCAACACTGGGAAGACAGTGGACTAACATTTCAAAGACTGTTGCCAAAGTGCTGAAAGTACTTCCAGGTTTATACAGAGAAAGTGTGGGACAGAGGTCAGTGCGTACATGTAGGTGGGCAGGAAAAGTCAGGGTGATAATTGTCTTGGGGTCAGTCACTCGAGGTCTTGCAGGCTCAGGGCAGCCCTCATTGCTTGAGGGGGTAGTTTTGGTTCCAATCAGAGGATGCTTTGCCTGCAGATTTTTTTTTTTTGCCTACAGTAAGAGATAAGCTGGAAAGAATCAGTACAAACGGAGGTCATAATGCAGGTAGTTGCAGTCTTCTTTCAGTAGGTAATAGGAGAAGATACCTGGTGAAGGACAGTGGTACCCGGCTGACGCCATGATGCCCAGTGGAGAGAGCGGGCAGGGGAGGTGGAAATAGGAGAGCAGAAACCCCTTGGTAGCTGATTAGATAGCTTGTTAGAGTCATTTGTGCTCATAGGAGCATATCCACTCCCCCAGGAGCACCTAGAAACACTCTGGAGGGCCCTTAATCAAAGAAACTAGGGTTTGGGGTGCACTGAATGGGAGAACTAGCAAAATTTGGTGATTTTGTTGAACAGGACCTCTAGTATCCACAGGCTAGAGAGGCCTGAAGAAATTTGGGTTCCAAAGCAATTTGTTGTGGGAGAGAAAGCCATCATATTGGCTTTTTAAAAGTAGTTTTTAATATAAAAGACAAAAAACCAAGTGAACTCTCCTTGTTGTGTTCAGCATTCCATTAGCTGAACATCCTCTATATGTGTTTACAGAAATATTTTTTAAGCTGAGAATAACTTCAAAAACTGAGAGCATATTTCCCCCAGCATTTGCTTTAGAGCTCATCAGAGTAATCAGTTCTCAGTTCTAGAACAACCTTTAGTTTTCTTGAACAGCAGCAGTATCATCAGTCACTCACTGGTGTATTTTTGAAGGAAAAAGTGCCAGGTATTTCGACTTCACCCCCAACAGGCTTACAATCAAGTTTACAAGTAGTTCACTATTGGTTTAGAAAGTTCATTTTTATTTTTATTTTTTTTGGTTTGTTTTATGCACATCAAAGAAATTCTATAACCCCTTTGGTGGAGATGTGCCAGTGTCAGTACTGCTACCCTGTGACGAAAAATGACAGCTTTACCATCAGCTGTGTCCACTGAGATTTATCAACCCTAAACTGAGGATCCTTGCATTAAAAATACAGGCCAGGGGCTCCTGGGTGGCTCAGTTGGTTAAGCTTCCGACTTTTGCTCAGGTAATGATCTCACAGTTGGTGAATTTGAGCCCCACATTGGGCTCTCTCCTGTCAGGACAGAGCCCACTTCAGGTCCTCTGCTCCCATCTCTATGCCCCTCTTCCTCTTGTGCTTTCTCTCTCTCAAAAATAATAAAGACACATTTTTAAAAATTCAGGGTATTCTTTAGAGTAGACCATGGTATTAAATAAAATTATATGTGACAAGTACTTGGAACAGTATTTATTGACACAGTACTTGTTAGCCACCGACACCATCACCACCACCGTCATTGTCCCGCCCAATGAGTGTGGATTGAATAATACTCCTTAGGCTGTTGTCCTATATAGAGCATGTATGTGAGCAGAGAGGCAGAGGAAAGGAAGAATTAGGCAAAGAAAGTTTTCTTACCTAGATGTGTGCTTGCACATATGGTTACATTTCAGTGGAAAAGGAGATACACTATTTTTCCCAAAACGTGTCCTGTGGAAAATTAGTCCTGAAAGATCCCTAGGAGAAAAGAGGTCCCTTGTCAAATAGGTTTGTAAAGTGATGCATACCTTAGCTATTCTTGAGCCCCCACCTTGGATGATTGCAATGTCCTTTAGCACCTTTAAGTGAGTAAAAAGTCCCTCTGAAAAAAAGCAATTTAAGTTTTGAAACTCAGTTTGACAAAGATCCTTGACTACATAACTCCTCTTTCTTGTAACACTTATTAATATCCCTAGGCACTAGTGTTCTGTATGTAGTAGGGTGTTGTGAGGTAATTATACTTTTTCCCCTTCAGAGAAATGACCTGTCAGTCACTCTCCATGCAGGCCGTCAGAAGGGCATCCTGGAGCAGGTCTTCAAGAGAACATATCAGTTATGAAGATGTTCACTAGACAGATGTACAGAAAGTCTGGAGCAGAAGTCCAAGGAAGAAACAGGAGTACATGTCCAACTCCTTTGTCCTGAGATCTGGTGTTAGGAGGATCTATTGAGGTAAAAAGGCTTAATGCCAGGAAAGGATAATAGGAGTCATGAAATAAAGTTACTATTTAATTTTTTAATGTTTATTTTTTTTGAGAGAGAGAGACAGAGACAGAGACAGAACGAGCAGGGGAGGGGCAGAGAGAGGGAGACATAGAATCTGAAGCAGGCTCCAGTCTCCAAGCTCCCAGCACAGAGCCTGATGTGGAGCTTGAACTCATGAAGCATGAGATCATGACCTGAGCTGAAGTTGGATGCTTAACCAACTGAGCCACCCAGGTGCCCCCAGATCAGTTTCTTTATTTTCTAGGCTGCTTTAACAAGTTACTGCAAACTAAGTGGTTTAAAACAACACAAATTTATTATCAGAAGTTTGAAAGGGGTCTCACAGGGCTAACATCAAGGTATTGGTAGGGCTAGTTCCTCCTGGAGCCTATAGGGGAAAATCCACATCCTTGCCTTTCCCAGCTTTTAGAGGTTGCCTGGGTTCCTTAGCTTGTGGTTCCCTTCCTCCTCCATCTTAAATTCCAGAGATGGTGCATTTTTCTGATCATTCTTCTGTAGTCATCTCTCCTTCTGACGCTAGTCTTCTGTCTCCTGTTTGCACTTTTAAGCACATGGGGCCCACCTGGATAATCTAGAATAATCTCCCTCTCTGCTGACTAGCAACCTTAATTTCATCTGCAACATTAATTGCCCCTTTCCAGGTAACCTATCATATTCTATATTAGATTTCAAGGATCAGGACTTCTTTGGGGGATTAGATGAAGGCTGTCCTATGCTCTTTCTGTCGGTATCCACCCACCAGAGAGAACCAGTAATCTGACTTCCAACACCCTATCAGTTTTATCTATTGCAAACCACTCTAAAATATAGTGGCTTCAAATAGCAACCGTTTTATGAGCTGCGCTCAGCTGGACAATTGTGCTCGTCTCACCTGTGATCACTCATGTGATTACAGTCATTTGGCAGCTTGACTGGGGCTGGATAACCCAAGACAGCTTCATACATGTGTCTGGTGTTTGGCATTGGCTGTCACCTGGGCCCCTCTCTCTCCATCTGCGTATTTAGTCCTTTAAGAGGTAAGACGGGGCTGCTTTACATGGACCTCTCAGGGCAGCAAGAAGGCCCCAGCAAATTGTCCAGAAGTTGTACACAGTCACCTCCACTGCATTCTTTGGTCAAAGCAAGTCACGAGGCCATCGTAGATTCCAGAAGTGGAGAAATAAACTCTGCCTCCTGATGGCAGGAGCTGCGAGAAAAGAGAAAAAAACTTGTGGCCGTTTTTTTCACCATGGTACGATATGATAATTAGGCCTGTTCTTGAACTTCATATAAATATGAAAGTACTCTTACTACCGGCTCCCTTTGTTCAATATTATGTATGAGAAATTCAACCGTGCTTTTATGGGTGGTAGTAAATTGTTCTCTTTTTATTGCTGCAGTTGATATTCTATTGTATGAACATACCACAACTTATTTATTCATTCTACCGTTGGTGAATATTTGACTGCTTTCTAGTGTCTGGCTATTATAAATAAAGCTGCTATTTTTGTGGATGTCTTTTATTTTTTTTTAATTTTTTAAAATGTTTATTTATGTTGAGAGAGAGAGAGAGAGAAACAGAGAGGGCAGGGGGAGGGGCAGAGAAAGAGGGGGACATAGAATTGGAAGCAGGCTCCAGGTTCTGAGCTGTCAGCACAGAGCCTGACATGGGGGCTTGAAATCACAAACTGTGAGATCATGACCTGAACAGAAGTCGGACACTTATCTGACTGAGCCACCCAGATGCCCCTCTTGTGCATGTCTTTTAAAGAATATATATACTCACTTATCTTGGGTATGTATCCAGTAATAGAATTGCTGGGTCAGAGGGTAGGCTAGTATTAAGCTTTAGAAGATATTGCCAAATAGTTTCCTGAAGTGATTGCACTAATTTACACACCCATAAGCATTGAAGATGGATAACATGGTAAGCAGTTGCCATGTCAAAAATATGGGAAAATGGTAAAGAGTATAGAAGCTCACTATTATTAACAGGCAATATACAATTTAAGGTAAAACTTATTACTAGAGATGAAAAAGGAATCTTCATACAAATAAATGTTTCTTTCTTTTCTTTTTTTTTTTTTACAAATAAATGTTTCAATTCACCAAGAGATATAATAATTAAAAATGTTTATGTTCCTAGCAACATAGCCTCAAAATTTAAGTCTTTAAAAATGTTTATTTACCTTTGAGAGAGTGAGAGCCAGAGCACAAGCGGGGGAGGGGAAGAGAGAGACAGAGACACAAAATCCGAAGCAGGCTCCAGGCTCTGAGCTGTCAGCACAGAGCCCAATGCAGGGCTCGAACCAACTAACTGTGAGATCATTACCGGAGCTAAAGTCAGACACTCAACCAACTGAGCCACCCAGGTGCCCCAAGCCTCAAAATGTAAAAGCAAACACTGAGCTTACTACAAGGAGAATCAAACCCACAATCATAGCAGTAGATTTCAACCTATTTCTCTCAATAATTGACAATCCAGACAGAAGAAAAACTCTTTCTCTCTGTCTCTGTGTGGACAGTGCAATGAATAAATGTGTCTTTAGTAAAATTTTAATTCTGGAATGTCTTTAAATATATATAAAAAAGTTGCAAAGATAGGACAGAGAGTTTCCATATCCTCTTCACCAAGGTGATATGGATATCTTTTTTTGTTTTTTGAGAGAGAGAGCACACAAGTCAGTGAGAGGCAGAAAGAGAGAGCACAGATCCCACGAGGGGCAGAGAGAGAGAGAGAGAGAGAGAAGCAGGGTTCACCTGAAATGGGGCTCAAGCTCACCCAAAGTGGGGCTTGTGCCTACCCACAGTGGGACTTGAACTCATGAACCATAAGATCATGACCTGAGCTGAAGTCAGATGCTTTAACTGAGCCACCCAAATGCCCAATATGAACATTTTAACTAACCATAGTACATTTGTAAAAACTAAGAAATTAACACTGGCACTTTTACTGTTAATGTGCAGAATTTATTCAGATGTCACCAAGTTTTCCATTAATGTCCTTTTTTAATTTATAGTATCGAGTCTAGAATAACACATTGCATTTAGGTGTCATATCTCCTTAGTCTCCTCCAATATGTCACAATTTGTCAGTCTTTCTTTGTATTTCATGACCTTGCTAATTTTGAATCATCAGGTGTTTTGTAGAATGTCCCTCAATGTGAGTTTGTTTGATGTTTTCTCATGATTGAAATCTCGGTTTCTCTGGGGTTATGAGTTTTTGGGAAGAATAGTATCAAAGTGCATCTTATTGCATAATATAGAGGGTATGACTTCAATATGACTTATCTCTGGTGATATTAATTCTGATTGCTTCGTTAAGGTACTGTCAGGTCTTTTCACTGTGAAGTTACTATTTTCCCCTTTCCACTCTCTATTCTTTGGAATTGTGCCTTTAAGTAAAGCCCACATTCAAGGAGTGGGGATTATGCTCTCCCTCCTTTAGGATAGAATATCTACATAATTAATTTCAAAATCTTTTGCATGGGAGGTTTGTCCCTTCTCCCCCATTTATATATTTATTCAATAACTTATTGATATCAGTATGGACACATGCAAAGTGAAAGTGCAAATTTGAAAAGAGTTGACACTATTTCCTGCAGAGATAATACTATATTGTTTGTGAATAAATACATATTTATAAAAGCATACACAGGAACATATACACGAATCTCGGGTTACTTCTAGAAAGAGAAGGAGGAAGCAAAAGAGGGAGAAAATGTGATAGAGGAGAGCTTTAAAAATTTCTTAAATTTCTTCAAAGGATCTAAAGCAAGTATGCAAGGTGTTCACAAAAATTGTAAATCGACCACTTCCTAGTTGTGTGTGCTTGGGAAAATTACTTAGTTTTTAGGTGCCCCAGTATCCTCATTTGTAAAAGGGAATAATAATTATACCTATAATTCATAGAGTTGTTTTGAAGATCAAATGAGGTAATACAGGGGCACTTGGGTGGCTCAGTCAGTTAATCAGACTTTGGCTCAGGTCATGATCTCACTGTTCATGAGTTCAAGCCCCAAATTGGTCTCTGTGCTGACAGCTCAGAGCCTGGAGCCTGCTTCTGTGTCTCAGTCTCTCTATACCCCACCCCAATTCACGTTGTCTCTCTCTCTGTGTCTCAAAAATAAATAAAGAATAAACATTTTTGCTCTCTTTGCCGCATTTACTGTGAGAATGAAGACCATTCTCAGCAATCAAACTGTCGACATTCAGGAAAATGTCGACATCACTCTCAAGGGACGTACTGTTATTGTGAAGGGACCCAGAGGAACCCTGCGAAGGGACTTCAATCACATCAATGTAGAACTCAGTCTTCTTGGAAAGAAAAAGAAGAGGCTCCAAGTTGACAAGTGGTGGGGAAATTGGAAGGAACTGGCTACTGTCCGTACTATCTGAAGTCATGTACAGAACATGATCAAGGATGTTACACTGGGCTTCCGTTACAAAATGAGGTCTGTGTACGCTCACTTCCTCATCAACGTTGTTATTCAGGAAAATGGTTCTCTTGTTGAAATCCGAAATTTCTTGGGTGAGAAATACATACGCAGTGTTTGGATGAGGTCAGGTGTTGCTTGTTCTATATCTCAAGCCCAGAAAGATGAGTTAATCCTTGAAGGAAATGACATTGAACTTGTATCAAACTCAGCTGCTTTGATTCCGCAAGCCACGACAGTTAAAAACAAGGACATCAGGAAGTTTTTGGATGGTATCTATGTTTCTGAAAAAGGAA
The DNA here is from genome assembly GCF_006229205.1 of Suricata suricatta. Lineage (NCBI taxonomy): Eukaryota > Metazoa > Chordata > Mammalia > Carnivora > Herpestidae > Suricata > Suricata suricatta. The sequence goes on from NC_043717.1 coordinate 86,570,178, forward strand.
CAGTTCAGCAAGCTGTTGAATAAGATCTACATTGTCCAGCTACAGAAACAGCAAGATGCCGGATGATACTTCTGATATTTTAAAGATGCAATAAAGCTGTATTGATTTGGAAAAAAAAAAGATTAAACATTTTTTAGTTTAAATGAGATAATACAATTTTTTTTGCATAGTTACCATGTGAACATTCCTTAAAACATGGCTATTATTCTGAACATTCCTTAAAACATGACCAGCAGGAAAGTATCAAAAGCATTGTTCAGATGTGGGTGAGTAGGCACAGATGGAAACAGATGCATTCCAGAGATATGACATGTGGCACTTCAAAGTAGGAGCACCTGTAGGGGCCCTGGGCAGGCTGTCCCCAAATGTGCTACATGACATATTGATTACTTTGAATTAAGGCTACTTTTTAAATAACTTTTTTAATGTCTATTTTTGAGAGAGAGAGAGAGAGAGCGAGAGAGCGAGCGAGCATGAGCGGGGGAGGGGCAGAGAGAGCGACGGAGACACAGAATCTGAAGTAGGCTCCAGGCTCTGAGCTGTCAGCACAGAGCCTCACACGGGGCTTGAACTCACAAACTGTGAGACCGTGACCTGAGCTGAAGTTGGATGCTTAACCGACTGAGCCACCCCAGGTGCCCCTGAATTAAGGGTACTTAAAAAATAGCCTATACAAGAACGACACTCAGAACCTCCTTTTTCTCTTTGAAAGCAGGACATAAACCTCTCAGGTGACAGGTCCCCTCCTGACACCAGGAAGTAGAGACCTTTTTTTAAAAATGTAATTTATTTTCAAGGTAGCTAACAGTGTATACAGTGAGCTCTTAGCTTTGGGAGTAGATTCCCATGATTCATCACTTACATCTAACACTCAGTGCTCATCCCAACAAGTGCCCTCCTCAGTGCCCAATACCCATTTCCCCCTCCCCCTCCCACACCCTCCATTAACCCTTAGTTTGTTCTCTGTATTTAAGACTCTCTTATGGTTTATCATCAGAGAGAGGGGAATCTAGAGCCAAGAAGTCCATATAAACAAACCTTGTTACTTTTTACTAATTTGCTACCTTAGCCCAAATTCTGTTTAAAATTCATTACTTATTGAAGCTCCCAAACACACATTTCCTCTGTCCTGTCAATTACTCACAGACTTAATGTCTCTTTGTCTAAAATGGATAAAACCTGCCTGCCTTGGTCATTTTTTGGGTCTCAATTCTTTGGGTGTCAATTTCGTTATTGGGCCTCCGTGCGCATGTAATGAAACTGTTTTTTCTTCCTCCTGTTGATCTGCCTCATGTCAGTTTAATTCTTAGTCCAGCTAGAAGAAGCTTGGACAGAGGAACCGTCCTCCCCTTCACATCTCTGACGAGAGCACACTGCTGAGCGCGCCCTTGTGCAGAGAGAACAGGGTAGCAAGGTCTTCTCGGTGTGCTGCTCTGTTGGGTACAGGGTCTGTTTCCCCTGCAGGGTTTATATGACTCTGTGCTTATGAGGGTGGTTTGCAATGAGTGTCCTCATCCAGCACAAGATGCTGTGCCATCTAGGTTCCTCTAAACTCTGTTCCCAGATTTTCAGAGAATGGGGTGGCGCCTCCAGAGAGCGGTCAGTTGGCTTCGCCACTGCTTTGTGGAGAACAGGACAACAGTGGAGTGTGGGACCCAGGCATTGGCAGACTTTGTGAAGTCACCATCTTCTCTTCTCAACCTTGAGGCACATCTGGAGGGGTAACTAATTTCTATATCAGTGGCTTAACAGGACTATCCTTTTCAAGTTAGGAAGGTTTGCATAAAGTCCTACTCGCTTCCCCTGTTCTTTTCTAATAGCAAAATGCAGTCCACTGAGCAAGGCTAAAAAAAGATTATGGAAAAATCACAGGGATGCCTTAAGTGACATTTCAAAAACAGGCCGTGGGATGGTGTGATGGTGTGAGCTTAGGCTCATCCATACCACCCTCGCTGGTGAAAAACAGAAGTTGACCTTACCTCTTCCTGTTTATTCAATCATCAGCTATCACCAGTTGACCTTTAGGTATCCAGTGCTCTTGAAAGTCTACTCCTTGCCATCAGATCAAAACCAGAGCAGTAGTTGTCTTAGACTGCGGCATACATGCATTTATATTAATGACATAAATGTATTTTGGAGCGAGCACTAAGGACCTACCAATCTCCTTGAAGTCTAGCCCAGTGATTTTTCTCAAAGGCAGTGTCCCTACTCTTTCTGCACAAGTCAGTCTATGCTTGACCTGAGAGAAACAGCTGCTCACAGATCTGCTGCCCTGTTGGTTCTTCCCCTTCTGCTTCAGCCCCTTCCTTCTGCCCCACCTTTCAGACTCTCAGGTCCTGGGGGATTCAGAGTCCATTTGTCTTCATTTCATACCAAGACACTTGGCTGATGACTCATCTGTCCTCATCCTCCCTTCCAAGTACGGTGATCCAAGCATGACTTGCCAGCCAGTTAGTTCCCTGGAGCTCAATGTCCCGGAGTCCCCACTTCCTTGAGTTTCCCAGGGCACCCTGGAATGCGAGCAGATGTAAGAGATCATGTGTATGCGTGTATTTGTGGTGGAAGCGGGGGTGGAAAGACTTAAGGTTGTGAATGACTCCAGTGAAAATGATCAGTGGTGATGTTACTTACAGATGCTCAAGAACTAACAAGAAGAAAGGGTACAGAAATCCAGTTTGTCTGCTTACTCTTACTGATTTTACCGTATCCATAATAATAGCTGCAAATGTTGTCAATATGGGTTAGATGAAATTGATTGTAAATTATATTTACTTCCAATGTGACACTGTGTTCAGGTATGCTCACACTGTGTTGATGATCTATTATGGTGGGAAAAAAATTCAGGAGATGTGACTCTAGTATTTCTGAGATTAAATTTTCAGGTTCCTCATCTTTTTTCTTTTGGCATCTGCTGGGCAGCTATATTGAGGAGGTCACTGTGAGTGCAAAGTACCAGAAAAGAAAGCAAATATAATAAAAAGTATAAATTTTCCTAAAGCAGTATAAAACCGTTCCTCAGTACTCAGCACATACAGCTTATATTTACTGTATATGCTTTTTCTCTATTCTATTTACCACCTTTGATTCTTGGGAGATTAAATCTGCACAAGCGTAGATACATACTAATATGATGAATTTTAAAATGTTATTTTCCTTCCTTTATCATCAATGATTATCATTTAGACTTGTTATGAAGCCTTTGTGACAGAGGTTATACTAAAATTGAAAGTATATGAACTTACTGAAAATCATGTAAAAATTAGCTATGTTTTTAATGTGGTTTCTCAGATTGATTAATTTATGCAATTGAATTGTTCTACTCTCTTGTAAACATATATTCACACTTTGCAAACTTGCACACCTGCAAAGTAAAGTGTTGTGGCATTTGCGATATTATCATTGTTTCATCAAGAATGATAGGGTTTTTTTTTTAATTTGAGAGAGAGTGAGAGAGTGCTTTTGCGAGCAGGGGAGGGGCAGAGGGAGAAAGAGAGAGAGAGGATCTTAAGCAGGCTCCATGCTCAGTGAATAGTCTGATGTGGGGCTTGATCCCATGACCCTAGGATTATGATCTGAGCTGAAACCAAGAATTGGACCCTGAACCAAGCCACCTAGGTGTCCCTCACATTAATTTTAAAATCTCACTTTATAGGCTATTATATATCATTTTCCTGTTTTGAGACAGGGGAAATTGATTCCACAAAGGTCTTGAAGGTCCAAAGTATCTTGAATTTAATAATAATAGTTTTAAAACAACTTGGCATTTACAAGTGTTGTTGCATTAATTTAAAAATAGTTTCAAGTTGTTATAAAGTTTAACATTGTATGAAAGCACTCCTCCAAAAGATAAATGTATCGGTTTGGATGTGGTGAATTTTTTCCATTAGGGATATGTGTGTCTCTTTTAAAAAATTACATTTCTTTGGATTGAAACCATGGCAAGGATTTCACTTATAGATTTCAGTCTGCATTTTAATCAGGATTGTGAGACTCATGGACTAGTTTCTGTTTCTCCCACTTCCTTTCCTTCTCTCCTATCTTTTAGGATTCCATTGTCCCCTCCCTTTGGCATTAATAAGCATGGTGCTAGGAATCCAGAAATGAAAGTATATAGTCTTTGTTCTCAAAGGACTAAGTCTAGTTGTTGAGAAAGAAGAATAAAAAAAACTAATTATAGATTGGTTGTGGAGTAGTCAGGAATGTCTTCCTGGAGGAGGTGATGGTTGAATAATGATGAATGAGAGATGACAAGGAAATGAAATTAATCTCATTTGGAATATTCCTGGGGTGTTTTTTTTGGCTATGATAGTGTTCTTTATACAAAAAAAGGGGGGGGTAGAATAAGGAATTCCAAGGCTCCATCCCTCCATCAATGAGCTAGCAAAAACTGTCAGAATCAACTTTTACAGAACTCTGGAGTCTAGTTGAAAATTTCCAACCACCAGGGCAAAACTTAATGAAAGAAGCAGGTGCATCATAGCAAGAGAATTTGCTGATACTTTAAATTCTCAACTTCCCCTTCTCCACGTACCAGATCGGAGGTGGCCATGAAGACAGCAGCCGGTGTGCTTCTGCGGCAGGTTGCCAAGTACCCGAGAGAGCACTGCAGACCTTATTCTCACCAAACTGTGACTGTGTATTTCCACCTGTCTGGTGGCTCCCGAAGGAATGGTGCTCAAGGGGATTGCCTATGTTTTGCCCAATTCAGAGTGTTTCCAGGTCTGGGGCAGCTTCCCAAATGGCATTTGGCAAAAGCACTTGAAGGCAAAAGAATTGGCCCCAGCAGCCTGGGGAAAGGGATCCCAGTCAGGACAAGCAAGAGATCAAAAAGGCTAGGAAGAGAGAGAGAAAGGAAGCATGTGGGGAAATGGGGGCTTTTTTGAGAGAGAGAGAGAGAGAGAGAGAGAGAGAGAGAGAGAGAGAGTGCAAGAGTTGGGGAGGGGCAGAGGGAGAGGGAAAGAGAGACAGTCTTAGGTAGTCTCCACACTCAGCATGGAGCCCAATTTCACATCCTTGAGATCATGACCTAAGCCGGAATCAAGAGTCAGACCCTTTACTGACTGAGCCACCCAGGTGCCAACTGAAGCATGTGCCCAGGACTGGATGCCTACTCAGGAAAGGCCTAATCCTCAGAGAGGATCCCAAACTTTCACCTCCAGATGACCTTCAGGCTCTGTACAAACTGGAAGTAAGACTGAAAGCAGTGCTGTAAAGGGCCTGGCTAAGCACTAAAGGAGTGTCATAATGCAGAGCCGATCTTCAAAGAGTGGGGGAGCTTTGAAACTTCTGTAAAAAATATTTGGGGGCTTCAGGTGCTTATAGATATTCTGTCAATACATTAGCTTATCACCGAGCTAATGAAACACAGACCTCAGTGGCCATGTATGATAAAAAAATAGAAACTTCTAGAAAAGTAACTAAAATAATAACTTCAAACAAGCAGCAACCACAAGCAAAACAAAGAAAAATTGAGTTAATTTTTGTATATGGGCTCAGGTAATAGTATACCTTCATTCTTTTACATGTGGACATTGAGTTATATCAGAGCAGTTTGTTGGAGACTTAGTGCCTCCTCATTGAATGGTTTTGGTACCTTGTGAAAAATCGTGGGTTTTTAGATGGATCGTTTATTTCTGAACTCCCAGTTCTTTCACACTGATCTGCTTGTCTGTCTTTATGCCAATACCACTCTGTTTTGATCCTCTAACCGTGTATAGTAAGTTTTGAAATCAGGAAGTGCAAATTCTCCAACTTTATTTATTTATTTAAAGTTTATTTATTTGAGAGAGAGAGAGAGCTCAAGCAGCGTAGGGGCAGAGAGAAAGGGAGAGAGAGAATCTCAAGTAGGTTCTGTGCTGACAGCACAGAGCCTGACACAGGGCTTGGTCCCACAAACCATGAGACTATGACCTGAGCCAAGATCAAGAGTTGGACATTTAGGGACACCTGAGTGGCTCAGTCGGTTGAGTGTCCGAGTTCAGCTCAAGTCATGATCTCACGGTTTGTGGGTTTGAGCCCCACATCGGGCTCTGTGCTGACCGCTAACTCAGGGCCTGGAGCCTGCTTCGGATTCTGTATCTCTTTCTTTCTCTGCCTCTCTGTCTCTCTCTGTCTCTCAAAAATAAATAAAATGTAAAAAAAAAAAGAGTTGGACATTTAACCAACTGAGCCACCCAGGTGCCCCTAATTTTCTTTTTAAAGGTTATTTTGGCTGTTAGGGTCCCTTTCCCATGTTATTTTGGGATCAGCTTTTACATTTCTGCAAAAGAGAAAGGCTAGTGAGGTTTTAATGCAGATTTCATTGAATCTGTCAATCAGTTTGGAGAGTGTTGCTGTCTTAACAGTACGGTATCTTCCAATTCATGAGCACAAGACATCTTTCTATTTATTTAGGTTTCTTATAATAAAATTTTTCTTAACATTTATTTTTGAGAGATAGAGACAGAGTGTGAGTATGGGAGGGGCAGAGATAGAGGGAGGCACAGAATCTGAAGCAGGCTCCAGGCTCTGAGCTGTCAGCACAGAGCTCGATGCAGGGCTCGAACCCATGAACCGTGAGATCATGACCTGAGCCAAAGTTGGATGCTTAACTGGCTGAGCCACCCAGGTGCCCCGCTTTAACTACTTTCAATATGGTTTTGTAGTTTTCGGTGTATATGTCTTGTACCTCTTTGTTTAAATGTATTCCTATGTATTTTACTCTTTTGATGCTATTGACAATGGACTTATTTTCTTAATTTTTCTGGAAATGGAATTGCTAGTATACAGAAATACTACTAATTCATACATACTGTTCCTGTATGCTACTACTCTGCTGAATTTATTTGTTTTAGTAATTTTCTTGTGGATTATTTTGGAATTTTCATATAGAAGATTATGTCCTCTATAAAGAGAGAGAGTTTACTCATTCCTTTCTAATTTGTATGTGTTTTATTTTTTTTCTTGACTAATTGCTCTGGCTAGAAGTCCCAAGACAGTGTTGAACTGCAGTGGTGAAAGTAGCATTCTTACCTGCTCCTGATCCTCGTGGGGAAGTTTGGTCTTTCACCCTTGAGTATAATGTTAGCTGCTGATTTTTCACAAATGCCCTTTTTCAGGTTGAGGAATTTCCTATCTATTTTGGTTTTTGAGACATTTTTCTCATGAAAGTCTGTTGCATTTTTTGAATGCTTTTTTGCGTATCTATTAGATGATCACCTGGGGTTTTTCCTTCATTCTAGTAATGTAGTGTATTACATTGATTGATTTTCATTTATGGTGCCACCTCTGTTTTCCAGAGATAAATCTCATTGGGGGATTTCCTGTTTTTAAACATATGATATATCCTTTTTATGTTTTAACAATTTTTGTCTTAAAGTCTTTGTTTGATATTTGGAGAGCCACTCTAGCTCACAGTTGGTTACTGTTTGCATGGAATAGCCTTTTCCATCTTTTTACTTTCAGCCAGTTTGCATCTTTGAATTTAAAATGAATCTCTTGTATCCTGTTTAAAAAATACTGTCTCTTCTGTCAGTCTCTGACTGTTAATTATAAACTATTTGCATTTAATATAATTACTGATAAGGAAGGACTTCTGGCATGTTGCTGTTTCCTTCCTTCCTTCCTTCCTTCCTTCCTTCCTTCCTCCCTTCCTTCCTTCCTTCCTTCCTTCCTTCCTTCTTTTGAAAGAAAGCATGAGCAGGGGAGGGGTAGAAAGTGGGAAAGAGGATCTCAAGCAGGTTCCACACTGTCAGCCCAGAGCCCAGTGCAGGGCTTGATCTCATGAACCTCGAGATCATGACCTCAGCTAAAATCAAGTTGGACACTGAATGAACTGAGCCACTCAGGTGCCCTTTGCTGCTTTTTTTCTAATATGTCTTATATCTTACTCTACCCTAATCCCTGCACTACTGCCTTCTTTTATGTTTAATTGATTCCTTTTTTTTTTTTTGGTAACAATTTTTATTTCCTTCACATTTCCTTTTCTGTATATTGTTTAGTTATTTTCTTGGTGTGTGCTCTGGGATACTAATTTATAACAGTATATTTTGATTAAATACAGACTTAATTTCAAGTAGCATACAAAATCTTTCATTCTAGCTTATATTATTATTGCCACAAATCACATCTTTACAGATGTGTATTGTTTTATGCAGTCATCTTTTTCTGAACTTTTGTTTTGAGAGAATGTGCCCACGCACACATGTGTGTGAGTGTGGGAGGGGCAGAAGAGGGAGCGAGAGGGAGAGAGAGAATCCCAAGCAGAATCAACGCAGAGCCCAGCCCGGGGCTTGGGGGCTGCATCCCATGACTGTTAGGTCATGACCTGAGCTGAAATCAAGAGTCCTATGCACACTTGACTGAGCCACCCAGGTGCCCTATGCAGTCATCTTTTAAATCTTATACTTTAAAAAGAGTTTCAAAATGCATGAATACTGGTTTTTATACTTAGTTACCTTGAGCATGTGCTTTATTTCTTTGTGTGGATTCCAGTTATTATTCAGTGCAGCTTAAGGCACTTCAGCATTTCTTATAGGGAAAATCCAGATTATGAGAGGAACATTTACTCTAAAAGAAGAAGAGAGACACCCTCTGAAAAGCATTGATCAAGTAAATGCGAGAGTGAATTTATAGGGTGAGTTCAGGGCATTCAAGGCTCAATCACTGGATTTTCTTGATGACAGAGACTCTAAGTTCATCTGTTCAGAATGATGAAGGAAGTGTACAGACAGTGTGACTGACTGTATTGGAGGTTTGAAGGAGTACCAAAGAGTCATGGGAGATAGAGCTGAGCTACGAATAGAACTGCACCCACCTACGCAATGCTGACACCCAACTAGGACTTCATTTCGCGATGCTGGGTATTTGTCCTGAGGTTCTTTTTTTTTTTTTTTTAACATTTATTTATTTTTGAGAGAGACACACACACACACAGAGCATGAGTGGGGGGTCAGTCAGAGAGAGAGAGAGAGAGAGAGAGAGAGAGAGAGAGAGAGACAGACAGAATCGGAAGCAGGCTCCAGGCTCTAAGCTGTCAGCACAGAGCCTGAATGTGGGGCCCGAACCCACGAACTGTGAAATCATGACGTGAGCTGAAGTCGGCCACTTAACTGACTGAGCCACCCAGGAACCCCTGTCCTGAAGTTCTTAGAAGCAAATTCTAACTCAGGCTCACTGCAATACCCCGTGGGGCCATCCAGCCTCTTCGCCCTGTAAGGGGGCACTCTTCAGAGGGAGGTGGATCCCAGAAGGCCTTGCGAGGCGACTTAGAGATCATCTCTGACGTCTAATACCCTCGCCTGGTAGGACTGGTGTGGTGAGGGAATCTGCTTTACTCTTTGTGTGGCAAGTGGGGTTGTGAGAGAGGAAAGAGGCTGAGAAAGGAGGCCAGGACTGGTAAAGGACCGAAGTAGGACTGACTGGGGAGGTGAGGAGTGGACCTTTACTGGTGGCAGCAGCAGCAGCCTTGCCTGTGAGATGGTTGGTTAACTGGCCTTGCAGCCGTCCATTAACTAGGCCGCAGCAGCATGGCGGTGGACTTTGGGGACCACGCCAGCGGGTTCCGCCACACCGAGGTGATCAGGTTCATCAACGATGAAGTCCTCGTGAATGGCGGAGGTGCAGGTTTCTACATGGCCCCCAGCTCGCGGCCCTGGAACGAGGTAGAGGACCAGCTTCGGACCGTCCTGGCTGACCCTCAGGTGCCCGGCGCTGTCAGTAGAGCCTGTGCGTGGAGCGCGCTCGCCTTGAGTGTGCCCGTGGGCGCCAGGCAACGGGAGCACCAGGCGCGCCAGGTCCAGTGGCTACAGGACCTAGTAAATGAGCCCGACATGGCTGCCTGGGCCCTGGCCTCTGAGCTACAGCGGCTGTGCGGGGAGCGCGAGTCACACAACTGCGCTCCACAGGGGCTCCCCTGCAGCAGGTTCTGATCCAGTGTGATGTGCTTCGTGGGCGGCTGCTCCTGGTGGAGAGGTCATCCCAGGTCATCCCGTGGGTTTATGAAATTGCCTGGGCCTCGACCCGAGCAACCTGGGGCTATAGCATGGTCCTTGAATGCAGAGCAGCAGAGAGATGTGGTTGCCATGGGGTTGCATGCCCCAGCAGCTGTTCTTTACATGCCAGGACCCCCAAGTCCCTGGGGTCAGGCCATACAGCCCCCTCTGCCAGGGCCTGTGCAGTACTCGCCTCTATTCTATGCACCATTGCCCCTATGCCACCAGCAGTAGTCATGGATCAGAAGCTGCAGTAGTTCCATATCACATGCCTTCTCCCAGGATCGACCACCCTGGTCCAAGTGCTACAGTAGGCTACCAAGAGCTGGTGGCCCCACTGTGGGACCAGAGGAGCTACAACAAGGAAGAGGGTCCTGCAGTCCTCCAGAGTACAGCCCCCTCCCCTTCCCAGGGACATCAGAAGCTTTAGCCAAGAAGGTCCAGAGTGGCCTCAGGGGATGGTTCCTGTTCGGGAGAGCTAGAGCCAGAGCCAGCAAGAAGGGTCAGAGAGAGCCCAGGGGACTGTTTCTTTTGGGGATAGCGGGAGCCAGATCCAGGAAGAAGGTCCAGAGTGGCCCCAGGGGACTGTTCCTGTTGGGAGAGCTGGAACCAGAGCCAGGAAGAAGGTCCAGCATGGGCCCAGGGGTTGGTTCCTGTTGGGTATAGCTGGAGCCTCAGCCAGGAAGAAGGTTCAGAGAGATCCCAGGAGATGGTTGCCCTTGGTGCCAGCAGGATAAATAGCCAAGAAGAAGATCCAAAGAGGTCCCAGGAGATGGTATCCCTGGGGGCCAGTGGGAACCATAGACAGAAAGAATGTCCAAGAGACCCCAAGGGATGGCCCCCCCCACTTGTTGCCAGCAGAAGCAATAACCAGGAAGGAGATCCAGACAGGCCTCAGGAGCTGTTATCCTTGGGGACAAGTGGGAACTATAGCCAGGAGGAAGGTCCAAGAAGGCCCCAGGGGACTGGTCCCCTAGGGGGCAGAAGAAGCAATAGCCAGGAAGAAAGTCCAGAGAGGTACCCCTTGGGTTTTAGGAAGAGACACAGCCTGGAAGAAGGTCTACAGAGGCCCCAGGGGAACCCCCTGGGGGCAGCTGGAGCTGTGGTGTGAGGGAAAGCCCAGTGAAACAGCAGCCTCAGGGGCAGAAGGCCAAGCAACCCAAAGGGAAAAAAAGCTTTGGATTTCCTGCACCAGGAGAAGTCTGCCTCAGGCTCCAGTCCAGTGAATTGGGAGTGTCCATGGTGTAAAGCCATGAATTTTTCATGGTGCAAGACCTGCTATAAATGCAAGAAAGTCTGTATGGAAGTTAAGAGTAGAGGCCTGCGCCCAGGACAAACTCACTGATTTGAGGAAGGTAAGTAAGAGTGAAAACACTCCAAAGAAAAACCAATTTCATAAGACCCTCTTCTGTTCAAAAACTTATTTACCTCACAGAAAACTTGAAAACCAAAATTATCATAGAATTAAAACAATCCATTATTCCATTAACCAAACTAACAACTTTTTATCATTGTAGCTCCTACACACACACATAAATACATATGTATTTATATATTTTTTAAATTTTACTTGAACAACATTGCTTTTGAGTATCATACTTACTCTTTAAAAAGGAATTTCTCTTGATTGCACTTTAAGTTCACAGGTGGTGGATTCTGAATGGCTGATGCTGATTGGTGGACACCTTGGGGAAGCTGAAGTCATGAAGCCTTCCCCTGCCCCAACCCCCAACTCTTTTCTGTTTTCTTATTAACATCCTTTTCTCTGAAAATGCTGTGTCTTTGGCTGGGAACAGCCATGTGATTTTCGAGTTATAACTATATTGAATTTTTGGAGCACCTGCCTTTCTTTGAAAATGCTATTATTTCCTTCCTGGAAAATGCTATTATCCCTGCAGTAAAACTACTGCAGTGTTCATGTTTGCTTCTTGTTTTTAAGTTTTATAGGTAAGGGCCTGTTTTTTTTTGTTTCTGAGCCCCACAGATCTTATTTGTTGCCAAAGAAGCTGAACCTGTCCCATTAGAAGATCTCCCAAGAGGTTCAAGAAGTCACTCTTGATTCCTGCTGACCCACACCTCATTGAGACCCGCCCCATTGGCTGGAGCTGAGAAGAATGAGAGGAAGTCAGGGAAGAAGAGATGCTTTGGCCCTCATTAAGGAGGAAAGGAGGGCAAAATAACTTTGTTAGACTTTAATTTCTCTGTTGGGACAAGGAATTAATTTGGAAGAGTTGGGGGGGTGTTGCAGTGTTAAATTCTATAGATGATAGAGAATTGGATGGATTACATTTAATTCATTACACAAATCATTATTGTGTGATATGTGTTAAGAACTAGACTTACATGTTACTATCTGGAACACACATTATAACTTGATTTGATGAGTTTGGTTAGATCCTAATTTGGGACACAAATTATTTCAGGACTTTTTTGCCTTACATATAGTGTGGCTTTAGGGGAAACCCAATTGAACAGCCAGATATTTTTGCAGTTCTGGGAGTAACAGCAGAGGCTTTCATGAAAGGACTTCAGTCACCAAATTGCTCATCTCATTGTTCCCAGGTGAGACAAATGAGCAGTGGCAAAGATCAGGAAAGTGGTTTCATGTGATGGTCATGGAGGTGGGCACTTGTGCGGAAGAGCACTAGGTGTTATATGGAAACCAACTTGACAATAAACTATATAAAAGAAAAAAAAGAAAGTACAGGTAGGACATTTCTCATACTCTGCTGATTTCCTCCTTCAAGAGGGACAACTATCCTTCTGGTTGCCTGAAAGACCCACCCTGGTTGGCTGGGTGACTTAGAGAAAGAGAGTGCTTGGGGGAGTGTTGGCTACACACTCAAGCCCTCAGCTTTGGGCCACCACCATCCTAAGCCCCTTTCCAGTCAAGTGTGGATAAAGAACAAAATGGATTCTAAGAGTAGGCATCATGCTATGGATGGTGCTTCTCTTGGAAAGACTAACTGGATTAAAAAAGAACTGAACTGGCACAAGCATTTTTGAGAATGCCCCTCCCCCCATGGGCCCCTTCTCTTCCACTGGGTGTTTGTGTTCTTCACGGGCTCTCTGCTCCCCTCCTCCCCCCTCCACCTCAGGGGAAAGGAGAGCCTGTGAAGAGGAGGAGGGGAAAGTTAGATGGTCTCCAGTCTGAACATAAGGTGTTCTTGAGTTCCTCCAGGAAACCCCAGCTCACTAAGCTCAAACTCTTGTCAGAGGTTTTTGACTGTAACAATAAAGAGTGTGCACTGGCCTGCCGTGTCTCCTGTGTGGTGTGTGTCCTGGGGCAGGTTTGCTCCAGGCGGCAGTGTAAACCTGCATTCCCACCATCCCACTGAAGTATAGGAAAGTTCGGTCCCATAGACTGTTAGAGGGCCTCTCCTCTTCCGGCCAGTTGCCCGAGAATGGGAGGAAGAGGCACGTCTGCAGAGCCTTCAATCCATTGTGATTGTCCCTGCTCCCCTCACTGTCTGAATCCACCCAGTCTCCAGAAGGTAGGCCTCTCTGGGGTTCCTGGGCCCACTGGGCACTAGAGGTGAGGTGGGGAGGGGGCTTCTGTCTAGGCCGAGGTCCCAAATGCCTGTGTCCAGGCTCCCCGTGTGCACCAAGAAGTCATTTCCCTGAGGCTCTGCCTCCCAGACATCCAGCAAGCAGAAATTTCCCTTCTGCATTTCTGCCTCACAAGGCGCTGTCCCCTCCCTCCAATGCATAGTCCCATCCAGGTGCTCAGGATTCTGGAAAGCAGCCAGGTTCGGACAGAAATGTCCCCAGAGGCAAACGGAGTGGAGCTTGGCTGCCTGGTTGGTATAGGGACAGGGAAGGGGCCGAAAGCTGATCCTATGCCACCAGCTTTTTCTCTCCCCTCAGTCCTGATAACTGGCAGGCCTTGCTTCCTAAAAGGGAGCACTAGGGAGGAAGAGAACCATCAAGTACATCAGCCCAAAGCTAGAGTTTCTGGGTTACGGGCTGGTTTTGTGATACTTTTGTGTGTGCTGATAGCTCCCTGGAGTTTTGGGAGGATGGGACACAGGTGGGACTTGGGAATTTTCTAGAATAATCCATTTTGATGTAATGGGTCATTCTAGATGTCACTACAGTTACATCATTTATGGTTTCTAATGGACTCTGTTGGCATGCCTTTAGGTCTGAAAGCAAACTCACCCTGTGTACAGCTTTTATAGAGTTTAATATTATCACAGTCTTTTAGGGTTGACTTTTTGCAAAAAAGCCTGAATCATTTAGGTTGTCAAAGCACTACTTTTTTCTGGGCTGGGTACACACACAAAAAAGGTAGAAGGTTTCTGAGGCAAAAACTTGGGCTTTGGAGTTAGAGTCCCGCGTTACATACTAGCTCTGCTATTCACTAGCTGTGTGAACTTAAACAAGTTACTGAACTTCTCTGAGCCCTCAACAAGTGGTTATTCCTTTCCCTACCTTAAGGGTTCTGCTTTGGATGCTGTGGTAATGAGTACAAGAGATTAATAATGATGCCAAGAGTTACCACTGAGTACTTCCTATATGCCAGACACTCTAAGCATATTACCCCTTTTAGTGACTGTAATGTACATATAGGTACTCATACTAACAGTTCTTGAAGCATGCCTGGGTGGCTCAGTTGGTTAAGCATCTGACTTTGGCTCAGGTCATAATCTCACGGTGCGTGGGTTGGAGTCCCGTGTCGGGCTCTGTGCTGACAGCGTGGAGCCTGGACCCTGCTTTGTATTCTGTGTCTCCTTCTGCTTCTGCCCCTCCTCCGGTCACACTCTGTCTCTTTCTAAAATAAATAAACATTAAAAATTTTAAGAAAATAATTCTTCAAAGTGAGTAGTATTACTCCCATATTACAGATATGGTAACTCAATACCCAAATTTGCGATTTCCTAAAGCCTGGCTTCAAAATGAAATTTTACTTGTTCTAATGTAAAGTCTGTACCTTACCCTTTAACTCTTACTGAGTAGTATATTTGCACGTTGGCATGGATCATCAATGCCTAAATCTGATGAAATTATTATAATGGAGAGACGTGGAAGCCTAGTGGCGGTCTGGGCATTATGATCATGCTGTTCTTTTAGAATTTCTCAAGCTTTGTGACATGTGACCTCCTAGGCTGCCAATGAGTAGAACCACTTATCTCATGACTGCAAAATCAAGAGGGGGTGGTGGTGGTAATTTAGGTAGTGGAAGCGATTTGTATTTGATTCAGCACAGTGGCCTCATGAAAAGTTTATACACAGCTGAGTTCAATACTGTTAAGATAGAGCCCATCTTGACTGCCTATCTGAAGTCTGTCTGAATTACTCAGTTTTTGTTTTAAGTGGTAAGGTGCTAGGTGTAACAATCCAATATATATGCATGTATACTTTCCAGCGGGGAAGTAGGGGAAAAGAGACTTCAAAAGCTTCAGATTTGTATTACAAAATGGAGAATAGGATTGATGTTTTCTAAATCATGGTACTAAATCTATGAGAGAGTGGCAAAGAAATACATAATTTCCTTAAAGCATGCTTTGTAAAGTATCAACGTTGAATGGTAGCGGGTTCTCAGTCTGTGGTGCAGGCACTGGGCATAGCACTCCTGAGTGTCTTTGTCATTTCTAGCACATGATAGAGTGCATGTGTCTGCTGGAACTAAGCCTCACATAAACTTAAGGATACCCAAACAGTCCTGGCCTAGGACCGTATGAGGTTGCTATTGAACAGATTTTTCTCATTGACTCTGCTTGTTCTTTGACACTTAAGACCAGTGCTCAAGACCACAATGAAATAGGCATAGCAAGTGCTGCTGTACCGAGTATCTATACCCCTAGGGACCTAGTACAATACGTTGAGTGCAATTTCCTATTTGGTTCACACAAGATGTTCTCTACTCAATGAACCAAAGAAGACCTCCAGTAAGGTCAGATCCTGGCCCATCTAGCCCAAGTTCTCTGGGGCATAAAGTGACTTTGAAAAAGCATCATACCCTCCCTACTGTTAACTTTAGAGGCAAGAAATGCCAGTAGGAATCCCAAGCTGCTTTTACTTACTTTATACATTAAGTAAGCAGTGTACATGGAGAAAACACTTCCTATGTGCTGGGCACTGTGTTAGGCAATGTGGAAGTCCTTATTATTGCCCTCTACAATCTCTTGTTCTATTAGAAGAAATAAGACAAATCTACACCAAATAGTAGTTATCAGCCTTTTTCATCAATTGTTAGATCATATTTTCTGACCTGTAGATGTCAGTTTTCAAAAGGTTCTGTGTATCAAACAGCACTATTTAACAAATGATTATTTTCTCATTTAAAATTATGAAAGCATGTATCTCTCTAAGGTTCCCTTGCACAAATGATATAATTCCAACTAAAAGCAGTCATTTGTCATTTAAGTTTAGGATTTTTGTAAGGATTCAGTGAATATTACTATTACTATTATTATTACATGCAGCCTACTCACAGGTGAATGGACCATTTTACTAGGCTCTCTCTAATCCTCATAATACCTCAGAATCCATCATTATTATCTTCTTAAACTTCTGTGAACTTTGGGAGCACACATTAGGAACAGTCTATGTAGAAAGGTAGTAGTTTTAATGCATGTCAAATACTGGTGTTAAAGGATTTAAAAAAAATACCAGTTGAGTATGTATGATTTTGGGTTATATATGGACCGTCCAGGGTAGCAAAATGGTTTCAAACTGTGCCCCTAGTCAACAGAAACAGTTGCTAAGAAAGTTAACTTTGTTTTACTTGGAAATAATATGTAGTACTACAGCTTTACTTGTGATATTCTCCAGCTCTTCATCTTTTCGTTTATATCTCCTATTTTAGGTTTGATTCTTCGTTCTATACTACCTTACAAAAATTATTGCACACAAGACTGAAACCTATGATTACTTTTGTGGTGGGTAGCATGCATTTAACCTTACCCCAGTATTTATGACAACAAAGAGTTCTCTAAGGGTTTTGCCTGTATGTAGAAGTTTTAGGATATTTAATCTCATTTATTTTTTGCTTGATATATATTTACTTTGATAATTTCAGGGACCATATTGGTTCCAGGAAAGAAAAGGACTGAGAAAGTATTGAAAATTTCATACCTTGGGGTGCCTAGCTTACTCAGTCTGCAGAATATGTGACTTTTGATCTCAGGGTTGTGAGTTCAGTCCCATACTGGATGTAGAGATTACCTAAAAATAAAATCTTTAAAAAAAAGAAAATTTCATACCTTTACCACTACAATTCCTGATATTGTCCATACAGTTCTGAAACTTCAGAACATTATGACATGCTTTGTGAAAGAGTCCCAGTATTGAACTTCCCACTGATTGATTTTTCCAGCACTTTTTCATGAAATATTTATTACTGTGAAGGAAAAGAAAAATGATGCCAATGTCACATCTGTAACTACAGAATAATTCAGGAATCCTGGATTATAATATTTCCTTTGCCAAAGTTTGGTGTTTGTGGTAGCTAGATCAAAATGATCATCCATGTTTCAATGCATCAGAGGTTTCTTTAAAAATGTTAAAAAAATGTATAGGCAAAACAACAGTCTCTTGGACTTTGATCTTTAGGTTTAAGCTCCTGTGGTAGAACTTTATTTTTGAGCTTCCAATAAAGCGAGCAGATTTTTAGAAGAAAAACTGGTTCCTCCTTTACAATGAAGTGATATTTTCTCCCGTTACTATCATACCCAGACTGCCCCAGCTAAGGATGAAGATTCAGTCATGATCCAAAGGCAACTGGGTTGATGAAACCAGAAGGCCTACATGACAGTTTTTTTTTTCTTTTGGTCTGTCAGATGCCAAGGTGTGTGATGTGAAGAGTTGTTTCTATAAAGGAAAATGAGGCAGACCACAGGATAGATGTTGGTAAGCAATGAATGTGAAAGAAGGCAGTGTCAGAAGTGATATATTTCTTTAAGAAAACAAGAAGCCACACTCTCTGCAGAGGGTTCTCTCCATGCAGGGAAGGAGGAGAGCAAAACAAAGATGCTAACTAGGTCAGGTACTGTGTCAGGATCTGGATGGACCAAGAGGATATATTATTTTAGGTTCTAATCACGTCACATATGTTATTTCATTTCATCGTCATGGGGAAAGATAAGTAACAACTTCCAGAGAGTGGCCTTCGTTTGGTTGAGTAACAGGAGAAAAAGGAAAATTGGGCAACAAGACCTTACACGTGCATCCAGGCCCGCCTGGCCAGTCATGTTCTCTTACATTACTTTTATTTTTTTAAGTTCTTTTTTTTTTAAATGTTTTAAATGTTTATTATTTATTTTTGAGAGCAAGAGAGACAGAGCATGAGAAGCAGGAGAGGGGGAGAGAGAGAGGGAGATACAATTCAAAGCAGGCTCTGAGCTGTCAGCACAGAGCCTGATGTGGGGCTCAAATCCACGAACTGTGAGATCACCACCTGAGCTGAAGTCAGACACTTAATTGACTGAGCCACCCAGGAGCTCATAAGTTCTTATTTTAATTCCAGGATAGTTAACACACAGGTGTACACTATAGTGACTCAGTGTTCTATTACTTTATATGAATAAGCCAATGATCCAGACAGGCCTGGACAAATACACCTTGACTCTGTAAGAGCCTTCTAAAACATCCTAATCAATGAGGCCCAGGCTAAAATAGTGTCCATTGCACACAGATGGACAGAGACATACTACAAGTCAGGGCATGAGAACAGTTGACACTTGAGAGCTATAAGAATATTCAAGGAGTCAGGGCACCCAGGTGGCTCAGTTGGTTAAGCATCTGACTCTTGATTTCAGCTCAGGTCATGATCTCACTGTTTGTGAGATCAAACCCCACATTGGGCTTTGGGATTCTCTCTCTCCTCTCTCTCTGCTCCTCCCTCCCTCTCTTTCTCAAAATAAATAAATAAATAAACATGAAAAAAGGAATATTCTAGAAGTCAAAATTACAGTTGCTAAATAGGACACTGAAGCCCAACTAATTCAGCACAATAACCTCAGAATTAAGGTTGGGAGGCAGAAGAGGATATGGGTGAAAGACAAAGGCTCAGAAGTCAGCAGCCTGTATTCAATTCCCAGGCCCGACACTGATTAGTTCATTGTACCACGTTGAACAGGCTACTTAGGCTGTGTGAGTTTTGGCTTCTCTACTGGTAAAATGGAGGTAATAATAATAATAACTTGCCTCGTAGGGTTATTGATAGAAATAAATGAGATAATGCATGCCAAGTGCTTAACAGAAATGCCTAGAATGTAGTATGTGGTTAGCAAATCTTAGCTATTAATCCAAGAATGAGACCTCAGAAGCAGGTAAGAATTTCAGGTTGAATTAGGAAGCACCCTCTAAGTCACGAAGGAGGGAAAAGTAGGACACGTACAAGGAAGCATACAGAGCAAACAGAAAGATCAAGAACTTGCTGTCTCAAGTAGGCCGTGCAGGTTTGGAATTTAAGTGGAGTTCGATGCCCCACTACTGTTACCCTAGAGCCCTCTCCTTTCCTCCTGTTACAGCTCTTCTCTCTAACCTAAATACCTACCATGGTGTCTGTCACACAGTAAATGGCCATGATGTCGGTTGAAAGAATAAACATACTTAAAATAGGCTTAAATGCACACACCCCTATCTCTGGCTTCTCACACAGCAAAAGGGCATTTGAAAAATTAGCCTCATAGATAAACCCAGATATTATCAAAAGGAGGTGTTCTTCGGAAGATTTTTTTTTTCATTTTCTCATTTTTGTAAAGGAAGTGAATTTTAGTAAGTGCCAAGAGAATGTGTAAACTCACCACAGGTGCCAAATCATAACACTGTCACAGGAGAATTCACACCTATAGATGAGCTAGTTGAAGAACAAAGTTAGTTTTGAAAGGTTAGAGAAGAAGATTTTGAAATGTCAGATCCACTCTATAAAACTGACCATCCTTGGCATCATCCTTTTAATCTGCCTGGGTTTGAGAAAAGCCCAGGGTATTTGAAATGAAGACAATTAGCACCTCAGACAGGGCATCCACATGCAAAATTCTGTCACTTCTCAGAGACCTCAGGAGGTGACAAGTTTAGATAAGAAGACACTTTCAACCTTGGCTGACAGTTTGTCAGCGCTCTTGTATTTGACTTAAATGGCATCTATATTTTAAAAGGTGGTAGTTTGCTTTAAACTGTGAAGCTCTCTTCCTCTACCTCATGATTTTTATTTCTTAGGTCGTTGAAAAAACAAGAACAAAAATATTTCCCCTGTTGGATGAGATCTGAGGAAATAGCTCTTGCTTCTTGCACACAAATGAGCTCAGGCCATTTCCCTACCATTTCTCTCTCAAAAGTACTCTTGGCTTTGGTTTAAAACACAGAATGTGAAAGCTGGAAGTGGCCTTAGGGGTCATGTGGCTCAAGTCCATTTGACAGATGGAGAAAGTGAGGCTCAGAAAGAGAAAAGTGATTTAGTGGTAAAACGTGGAGTATAATTTGTCTCTCATAATTGCTGATTTAATCCTCCTTCCAACTTATTTTGCTATTCCACAGGTGGGTCAGAGGCATGTACAATCGTGTGTGTGTGTGTGTGTGTGTGTGTGTGTGTGTGTGTGTGTGTATTTTTCTCTTATTTTCTTGAAAGCACTGATTTCATTCATTCACTCACTCAAAAAATATATTTAAGTATCTAAAATATTCTCCATGGTGAGAGGGGGGTGCCTGGCTGGCTCAGCTGGTAGAACAAGAACATGCAATTCTTCATCTCAGGGTTGTGAGATCGAGCCTCATATACGGCATAGAGTTTGACTAAAAAATAAAACAATAAAACTGGATTAAAAAAGTGGTGGTGAATAAGGTACAGAGAATCCTGCTATCACAGACCCTGTGTTCTAGCTCAGGAGATAGGCAATAAGAAAATAATCATATAATTCAGTTTCTAAGTGGATTATGCTTATATTTGGGGCCCATTCTTCCTAACTCTTTCTCTGTTGATGCATCTACTATCTTCATTGTTCCCCTCTCTTATTCCCCCACTTCCTCTCTTGTGGGTATGGGGAGAGAGAGAAAGAAGAGAGCCATTTCAGACCCTCCTTCTCCACACTTTCAAGCTTTCAGTGTGAAGTTTGGAATTTGCTAAAATCAAGTTCAGTAATGGTGTAGCACTAGAGTGAAGATGTCAGTATTTTTCATCAACACTGCAATAGTGGCCTGGCCCAGCTGTCAGCTTGCTGGTGAGATGACAATGAGGTACTGGATGTGAGAGTTGTACTATTACCTTATAATTTATCTGTTCTTGTTTTTTTTTATAATTTTAGTTGTGCTAAACCCCATTGTACCTGGCTGCTTTGACAGGTGTGCTATTTTAGCAACACAGAACAAAACAGAGAACAAAAAGAAGAATGCATGGTGCACTTTTGCTGTCAAATCCAGGTTGCTCTGTTCCTAAGTTTGTGGATGATTTGTTCAGGGTTGTTCAGAGACAAAACAAAACAAAACTTGGGTTTCATTTTTACCTGTGTGACACAATGTTATCACAATTCACCTCACAAGTGGGCTGCTGTCCGTATGGACTGAATGAGGGCCTGGCTCCACTTTCTTCTCCTATCTTCTCCTTTCATGTTAGAAATTTCACCATTGTGATAAACTTCTCTGAGCTAATCATTTGTCAGCTTAAAGTATAAAGAGTTCAGGGCGGACTAACTTCTCAAGTCCTTAACATCGGAGTATGCATTCATTTATTAGATCAATTTCTTCCTTGGCCCAAAGCATGAAGAAGGGTGAGAGGTGGACTTGACCATAAGCAAGTGAGATAGAAAGCTTAGGAGACAGTCCTGGCTCAATTCTCCAGAGCTATCCCCAAATATCATCGTGAATGCGGTTTTATTTTCTTTGTTTATTCTTAGTGTTGTAAGAGGCTTATGTTTACACTTCATCTACTAAGGTCGATAGATTCTAAAGTTGGGTATGCTTCAATCAAGGAGAATCACGGGGGTGCCTGGCTGGCTCAGTCGCTAGAACATGCGATCTTGATCTCAGGTCGTGAGTTTGAGTCCCATGTCGGTGGGCAGAGCTTACTTTAAAAAAGAAAAAGCCGAGTCACTAATAGCTGCCACTGAAATCTCAGAGGGCTGTTCTCAAACCTAGGGAGGGGCAGACAAAAATCTGGCTTTGGTGCAAGGCATCTCTGTGCACCTGATCCATTAGTAGGGCTTGTGAGAATTTAAAAAATTGTTGTCTCAGCCTTGAGCTCCCAGCCTTGCCATGGTCACAAAGAACTAGGTACTGAAGTTGTGGAAGAGATACAACAGACACATGGCTTAGGTTATTTAAATTCCAGCTTTACAAGTATTTTACATAATCAAAAGGAAAAATGGAGAAGACCGCCCAGCTTCATGCATTAAACAAAGTTTTATCCCAGTGAAAGAGGAGGAAGTTTGGGGGAAATATTACTTAACAGCATGTTTTAAAATAGAAGCAATGCCTTATTTCAGAAAAGGAAATGAAAGTTGAAAGGTTTTAAGAAATGAATGATAGTTTAGCAACAACTGAGGAAAAAACATACTCTGTTCACAACAGAGTGTAAAATAATCAACACTTGCAACATGATTTGAAACAAGTTTTATGCCCCAAATGCTGAAAGGTGGGTCCTATATGTCAAAGGGCATATATGAGTCCACATAAAGACAAAGCACCAATGAAATGATTCATTCTCACATCTAAGTCTCATCAGATAAAAAAATGTGGAACTTCTTTGGACAGAGGCTGATTTTTGTTCCTCAATCGGCACTCTGGGATCTTGGACAAGAAAGTAAGAAAAATCAGTATTTGCTCGGGATCAGGATCACTCAAGAGGAGTAGGAAGGGTAGAAAAGGAGACTTGCTCCATGTTGGCTTTTCACCTACTCCTTGTGACCGTGGAAGAGCATCCTGGCTGTGCTCAGTAGTGACTGCACACCCATAGTGCTGGTAGTTTCTGTGCTGTGGTCTGAGAGCTTTGGGTTCTTTCATTCTCTGTCAGCATGTCTCCCCCTGGCATGAAGGCCATGTACAACTTGCCTCTATCATCAATCTCTTTGGGGACTAGTTAAGTGAAGTCATCCCTGGTGGCCCCTGGGAAACCTGCAAGAACGGAAGCATTAGCAAGCATTCCTGTCTGTGTGTCCGCCTTGGTATTCCACCCCAAATCTCACAAAGACCGTCTTCCAATGGGCCTCCCCTGTCCTTCTGCACCATGTGTTGGGGGTGGGGTGGGGTGGGGTGGGGTGAGGGGGACTGGGGTGGGGTGGGGTGAGGGGTGGGTGGGGGTGGGTAGGGGAATCGAACCTTAGAAGCTTGTGGCAATAACCAAGCTTCTAAAATGCTGAGCTGGTTTTCATTGAAGTGTGAGAAGGAGGTTTTAAGGCAGATAGACAACATCCTGTTGTTGGGGCGCTCCTCTCTCTTTTTCTGCACATCTGGCTGAACTGGGAGTCAGGTAGCTGACTCGGGCCCGGCTTGCAGCAGCGGTGGTGGCATCTGCCTTGGGTGGTCCGACGCCTCAGCGGCGGAGAGTCCCCCAGGCCATGGACACGGTGGCTGTGTACCACGGCAAAATCAGCCGGGAGACGGGGGAGAAGCTCCTGTTGGCCACGGGTCTGGATGGCAGCTATCTGCTGAGGGACAGTGAGAGCGTCCCGGGCGTGTACTGCCTCTGTGTGCTGTGAGTACGTCGCGGTGGCCAGGGGGGGTCCTGGCCTGAAGGGGGCACCTGCTGGGGGCGTCCGGGTGGTGTGGATGGGAGGCGGCTGTATGTGAAGTCCAGGCTTCCTGTAATGCCCACCTGACGGCCCCAAGGCCTTCCTCAAGTCCAGCCGAGGTCAGTGGTGGACCATGCTTTGGCTTAGGTCCATCACTGAGGATTTCACTTCCTGGGCCTTCACTCTCCAGAAGGGCCCACCCCCCACCCATGCCCGATCTTTTGTGGTGGCTGCAGAGAATGAATGCCCTGTGGGGTGGGAAAACGCAACCTAGAATTTTCCTTTGCTTCGAGAATGATCCAAGCTCCTGACTTCCCATTTTGACCTCTAGTTGAGGCCCGCAAGGTGGAGCCCTGGGATGGTGGACTGGGCAGAATGGGAGCCACCAGCTCCCAAGAAAAAGAAAGACCTCACTCCAGATCTCTTTAAATGGAATTGCAGGTGTTCTCCCAAAGAGGACAAGGGAGAGGAAGAAGACTAAGAAACAAAATCTATTAAGTGCAATGCCTGTTGGGTTGGGGTGCTGAGAGGGGAAAGTTTGTAGGAAAGCTGCCTCTCTGGATCTGCGTGGCTTCCTTTTGAGGAGCTGTGTGTGTGGGCAGGGGGTTCCAGAAGCTGGACCCTTGTTGATAAAAAGCTAGGACTGGTAAAGAGGAGTGGTAAAGGGCATGGAGGGAAACCACTCTTGTTATGATTCAGCTTTGCCCTTTCCCTAGGCATGCCTTAGTCTAACGCCCATTTTGAAACAGATGCACCTTCATCTTGGCTCCAGCGCTCCAGGGTCAGGGTCAGGATCCAGCAATCCTGTTCTAGTCTGATGGTAGGCTTGGGACTGTGGCAAGCTAACCTCTCAGTGCCTCGGTTTTCTTCTCCATAAAATGGGTATAATAATACTATCTGCTTCCTAGGATAGGGAGGATCAAATGTGATAATGCCAGTGAAGAATTTAGCGCTGGGCCTGACACATCATAGCTGCTCAGAAAGTGTAAGCTAGTATTATTATTGTATCTGTTTTCTCTCAAGTTCTTTCAGTACTCCTGGGGCATTTCTAAGGAAGGACCTAGCTCCATCACTTTTTTGTCAGCAGAATAAAAACACCCATGAAAACACCTACGCCGTGGAGTAGGTTCTAGTCAGAAACAAAATGAAGAAAGGGGCTTGGTAGTAATTTTGATACCTAATGAGACACTGCAAGATTGTGAAGTACTTTCTGGATCAGTGAAGAAAGATCATACTGAGGCGGGCCATGCTACATACATTGATTCTAAAGGCTTCAAGAGAAATACATGGAAGCAGGCAAAGCTCTTGGGCTCAGATGTCTTTTTGTTCCTTTTGAGATGTAGTTGACATCCAATTTTATATTAGTTTCAGGTGTAGAGCATGGTGATTTGACAATTCCATGCATTACAAAATGCTCACCACGATACATGTAGTCACCATCTGTCACCATACAAGGTTATTACGATATAGTCCCTGTGCTGTGCTTTTCATCTCCGTGACTTATTTATTTTATAACTGGAAATTATCCCCTTCATCTAGTTTGTTCATCCCCCCATCCCTCTCCCCTCTGGCAGCCACCAGTTTGTTCTTTGTATTTAACACGATGTTTACCTCGTTTTTTGGATCCGTATATAAATGAAATCATACGGTATTTGTCTTTCTCTGCCTGACTTATTTCATTACCATAATACCCTCGAGGTCCATCCGTGTTGTCACAAATGGCAAGATTTCATTCTTTTTATGGCTGGGTAATGCTCCATTCTATATAAATACCACCTCTTCTTTACTCATTCATCTGTTGATGGGCACAGGTTGCTTCCATATCTTGGCTATTGTAAATAATGCAATAAACATAGGGTGCATATATTCTTTCCAAATTAGTGTTTTTTTTCCCCTTTGGGTAAATACCCAGTAGTGGAATTACTAGATTATGGTATTTCTATTCCAATGTTTTTGAGGAACCTTCATACTGTTTCCCATAGTAGCTACACCAACTTACATTCCTATCAACAATGCAGAAGGGTTCCCTTCTCTCCACATCCTTGCCAGCACTTGGCATTTATTGTCTTTTTGACACTGGTTTTGGGTGCAGATCATTATGATATGCTTACATTATTGTTTTTCCCCACTGGAAACTGGGGTAGGTAGGTCAGTGAAGGCCAACTACTAGTCTTAGGCTCTTTTCTTATCAAAAGAATGTGAAGGAAGGAGTGGGAAAATGAAAGCAGCTTCTTTAGAGAAGCTGACAAGGGACGTAAGGAGCCCCTTAACCTAGAGGTAAAAAAGAAAAATAAGGTCCAAAAGAAGCCTGGGCAGGAGTAAGATGAGAAAGTGTGTGGCAAGATGCACCTAAGGCTCGGCCACACCAGCTCCTTTCTTGTTTTTCACACCTGTGAACTATGCTGTCGTCTTAGGATCTTCACAGTTTGTTACTTTTTTAAATTTTATTTTAGAGAAAGTGGGAGTAAGGGAGAGGGGCAGAGGGAGAGAGAACAAATGTTATGCAGGCTCCACACTCAGCATGGAGCCCAATGCGGGGCTTGATCCCATGATCCTGGAATCATGACCTGGCCTGAAATCAAAAGTTGAATGCTCAATCGACTGAACTATCCAGGCACCGCTACAGCTTATTACTTCTTCCTCTTGCTTCAGAGAACACTTCCTTGACCACCGTCTCTAAATTAAGTCACTTCTTCCGGTGCCTATTGTACTCTATCACTTTATTTTTCTTCAAGTTAACTTTAAACTATCTGACATTTGATTGTTTACTTCTGTATTGCTGTGTTCTCCAGCAAAAATGGAAACTGAGTGAAGGCAGTTGTCTCCCACACCAGGAACAAAACCTAGCATATAATAGCCATTATGAGGCACATTATGAGGCACATAATAGACACACAGTAGATATTTTTGAATTAATAAATGGATTGCTATAGGAAATAGTCTTCCTTACTGCAAAGAGCTTTGGATCAATAATCAGGAGGCCAGGGTGTGGACTCTGGGGAAGTCACTCAACTTCTCTGGGTCTTGGTCTCCATACCTGTTAAATAGGAATCATACTGTGTGCCTACTTTCTGCATAAGAGTTGTTGGTAAAATTCGCAAAAGAGAGAACAACTTTAGCCTTTTGCCCATGTAGGTCAGGGCCACATAAGGAATTAATTTAGGCAGTGTGGGAAATTCTCAAACATTTATGTTTTTACCCAAAGCGAATCTTGCATAAATGCAGTTTTTATGACTCTTAGTTCTCCATGCAAACCTCCCTGTGAAGTAGAAGAATAAAGTAGGCAAATTGGGAGTCCCATACCATGTCTTTTGATGGGCACACTGGGGCCCCAAAGTCTTAGAGTGTGATTGTCAGGCTGAGCTATAGAGGGAAGACACGAAGGTACTTTGTCTTTTATGAGAGTTTTTCAATCTTTTTGAGCTAAGGGTCCCTTTTGATAAACATAAAAATTTCATGTCCCCATTTTAGTACTATGCTGTAGTAACAATAATCAAATTTTATCTTGAAATAAACCACATACTCATTTCAAACCAAAACCTATATGCTTATGCCATGCAGTATAAATAACAATGTAAACGGTGTCGTATACCCATGAACAACAAGATCTTGCTAATGAACATGAATTGATTATAGAGTTCACTCAGAATAGTTTCTTATTCTATTCTTTGTTTTTTCCCCATTATCTAAGGTTTGGTTGAGTTTTAGTTTCTGTGTTTTTATTGTAGAAATAACATATTGCATGTGCCTTTCAAACTGTACTTTAAACTACACTTTCAAGCTACATTTGCTCCTTTCCATGGTTCTGAGCCCCCCAGTCAAGGCCTTTAGATATGGCCTTTTCCTCTGTTCAGTTTTGGAAAATTGAATCTTATGAAGTACTGAAGGTGTTTTCCATTTATAGAATTTCTCACCTTCCTTTAAAGTGAGTTTTCCTTTTGGTTATTTTCAATAAATAAATCTAGCTTTTTGTATAATGAGTCTATTAAAAATAGATCCTAATACCTATTCATATTATAGAAAACTTGAAAAATGTATAGCATGGAAATGAGGGAAATGATCTAGAGTTTCTTTAAGCTAGAGACAATTGTTGAAAGTTAAGTGAATTTTCTTCCTTATTTTAATAAAATCAACTATTTTGTTAACACACATGTGCTCTTATAATATTGTATTCTACTGCATTTTCCGTTTAACATGAAAAAACCCCATTCATATGTAACATTCTTACAAATGATTTTAAGACATTATTTTTAATGCTGTATGATAGTTCAGCCAGTGAATGTACTATATTTTCCTTAACCAGTCATCTATTTTTATACCTTTGAATCATTCCATTTTTCTTGCTGTTATGTCATCATGATTCATGTTTCAATCCATAAAGGTTTCTTTGTATTTATGATTACTTCCTTGTAATGAATTTCAAGATACACAACTTCTAGTTCAAAAAACATTAGCAGCTTAGGATTCTTGATATATACATGATCACCAATTTTTTTAAATGGTTATGCCAGTTTATAGATATGCTCACCAGTAATGCATGAGAGTGTCCATTGCACTATCCCCTCCCTAGAAATGGGTATTCTTGTTAACAAAAATTTTCATTGAAACTTGGTGTCTTACTCTTTATATCATATTTCTTTGATTAGTGAGTGAGCATCTTCTCTATGGTTGGTAAGCTGTTGTATTTCTTTGTTCATAAATTGGCTCTTTGTGTACCTTGCCATTTAACCATTTGGATCTTTCTATTTTTGTTAACACATTATGAATTTTTATATACAAATCCTCAATGTGTTGCAAATATCTTTTCTCAGTTTGGTGCTTACCGTCACTTTTCTCTGATACACAAAAAAAGTTAACATTTTTAGTAGTTAAATCTGTTGCTAATTTTCTTTGTGTGTAATTTCTTCCTTTGCTTCCCAGCTTAGAAAGTTCTTTTTCCTCCAGAGATGTCATAAAACTTCACTTCAGTTTTTGTTTTCAATTTATGGTTTGGTTAATTTACTCTTTAATTCCATTTGGAATTTCATTTTGATGTGGGGAAAGGATATAATTTGATTTCATTTCAAAATAGCTAACAATTGTCACAATATAATTTATAAATAGAACTTCCATTCCCCATCAATTTCCTAGACTACTTTATCATATATTAAACTTTAATATATAGCAATTATTGTTTCCCGTATATTCGATCCAACTGATCTATTGTTCGTGTATTACTGGCGCTGTAGTATGACAATGTTTCATACATTTAAACAATTATTTGCTATTCTTTTTTTTTCAAAGATTTTATTTTTACGTAATTTCCACACCCGATATGGGGCTCAAACTCACAACCCCAAGATCAAGAGTCATGTGCTCCACCGACTGAGCCAGCCAAGTGCCCCAATTATTTGCTATTCTTACTTGTTGGTTCTTTGAGATGAAATCTAGAATAATTTTGTTAACTTATTAAAATCCCATTGGGACTACATTAAACTTATTAATAAATTGAGGAGTTGTCATCCTTAAACAATGTAGTCTTTCCCATCAAAAAACCTGATACATCTCTCCATTTCTTAATTTTTAAAATTTGTATCTATTAACAAAGTTTTGTAGTTTTCTTTTTATAAATCTTGCACATTTTTAAAAGTTTGCTTCTAATCATTGTGCGTATGAATGTGTGTGTCAATTTTTTTTGTTTCCATTGTAAATGGGATTTTCTTTTTCTATCATATTTTGCTGTTGCTTAAGAAAGCTACTGACTTTATGTATTTTTTGTATGTTCATCATGTGTCCTAAATGCTCTTATTAATGTAAATAGGTTTATTTTATTTTAGTGCAGCTTTTTTTAAGTTTATTTATTTATTTTGAGAGAGAGAGAGAAAGAATGAGCAGGAGAGGAGCAGAAGGAGGGAGAGAGCCATTGCAGAGCCTAACATGAGGCTCGAACCTGAACCGTAAGATCATGACCTGAGCTGAGATCAAGATTTGGACACTTAATCGACTGAATCACCCAGGTGCCCCTCTTTTAGTGTAGTTTATTCTTTTTGGTTTTCTATGTATATTTTCTTTTCACTAAGGTACACATGAACTCTCACAGTTCTTCCCTTCTTACCCTCAATGTAGACAGCCATTGGGAAAGTCCTAAATGCCCAGTGGGATTGTTTGATGGTGATAAGAGGAAAACCAGTTTAAAATATTTAAAATCTTTAGTTTGCAGAAATAGTTTATTTCCATAAGTAGCATTCTGTACATCCCTGACTTTGTTTGCTACCTATCTGATGGCAGATTTAGAAGCAGAAATGCTGTTGTATTCTTTAGCTACAAGGGCACATAATGAAGTCATTTGACATATATGGCTTTGGATAAAAGGATAATTATCTTTTTGTCCTCGGAGATTGAAGGGATGACTGGGAATAAAGTGTGTATCAAACCACTGAACTGGAGAAATGGGGGAAGGAGCAGTGACGAAATCAAATTCCAGTTTACCAGTTGCAATAGAGGGGAACATTGTAGCAAAGAACTCAAAAGAATGAGAAATGATTATTTACTTTACAGTGAGTTTTTGAATACAATTGGATATGTGTGTTGGTGCCGCATTTATCTTCATGATAATGTAGGTCACTAGAATGAATTAGGATTTTCTGAGTGCAATCTGTTAATGGCAGAACAAGCCTGAAAGGCAGCCTAGGATTAAAGGGGCATCCCCCACACCACCAAATGGACATTTCATAGGCCAGTAAATCAAGTGCTGATTCTGGTTGACAACGTGAAATTGAAGTTGCAAGAGTAATCTGAGGATGTCATTTGTGTAAGTGAAGGAGAAGTCTGGGTTAACCTTTTCTGGGCTCTCCTCAACTGACCTTGTCCTTCCAGCCCCTACGTTCCATCTTCCCCTCAATGTTCGCCTCCAGCCCTGAGGCCAAGCAGGCTCTTCCCTTTCTGAGACCTGTGCTTTTGGAACATCTTAAGACCAATGTATTAATTCATTCCCTCTGATGTAAGACAGAGACAGTATAGATCTTTCAGCCAGACTCTTGGTATGCATCCCAATTCTGACCTTAAACTAGCTATTTTACCTTGGGCAAGTTACTTAAACTTTCTGTATCTTAGGTTCCTTATTTGTGAAAAGGGAAATGGTGATAGTAATAGTACTACTTACCTCATAGGGTTAATGATCCTCAGAGGATTATTACGTGAGTTAATATTTTTAAACCTAACATGTGGTAGGTATTTGTTAACATAAAAGGTCTACAGATAATTGCAATACAAAGTTAAAACATCGTAGGAATACATGCATATGTATGTTAGTGGCAGTTCAGGGGAAGAAGAGGTGATATTTATTGTCGTGAGTCATCGAAACTGGTTTTACATATTTTTTCCATCAAACTTGAAGCTGAATGACTTGACGGTTCTGAAAATTCAAGTTCACTCTGAAAAAAATGAAGATTGTACCATAGGAAATTTGGAAATCTCTTGAATCAGGATATAGTCTCAATAATGATGGCTTTGTATAGGACACCGTTTTTCTGGGTATAAAAGTTCTGAAATATTTGTTAAAAAGTCATTCTCATTATAATTGTGCCTTGAATTTTGCACATAGCATTAAACATTAGTTTGTCTAGACAGAGACCGTATGGGCGCTAGCTTGCTTATTTGCAGTGTCATGAAGGAGTCAGATGTAGCTAAACTTTTTCTTCTGTGGAGACCTTGAAGTGGTAAAAAGAAGGAATTGATGTGGTTTTGTTAGTTCTAAACCAAGATCTGTCCCCAAAGCTGACCCCTCGAGAAAATAAGTAATAAAGCAAGTTGCTTTCTTCTCATTCATTTTTTTCATTAAATGATTTCTAGCCCTAACATGGGGCTTGAACTCATGACCCTTAGTTCAAGAGTTGGATACTCTACCGACTGAGTGAACCAGGCACCCTGATTCATCTTTAATCAGGGCACTTTTTTAAGGGTTGCGAAGGCTTTTGAGAAAAATAAAGGCAAATTTTAATTTTGGCTGAGACTGAATCAACACATGCTTTGTAGTCATTAAAATGCAAAATATTTGTTAAGAAAATTAATGACAGTAACAGCAATAGCAACAAAAAAACCTCTACTGTTTTCTACCAATTATTTGTTTTCTAGTTTGTTTTTTTTTCCTGAGAGATTTTGAATTCCAGGCTAATCAATAAGTTCAACAAAGATTTGGTGAAGCAAGGAAGTTAAAATTACACCACATTCTTGGTTTGTCTGTATGAATGGGAGGAGTCGGAAGAAAGATAATCCTAAAAAGGATGCAACAGTTTTTTTAAAGGGATGTAACAGTTTTAAAAAATAAATTATATTTTTCTGATTTATAACTTGCTTAGACTAGATTTGTAAAGCACAAAATAGTAATTTTGCTCATTTTTCTTTTAAAAAGATGTTATTAGTCATGGGGCACCTGGGGAGGCTCAGTTGGTTAAGCAATAGACTTCAGCTCAGGTCATGATCTCACAGTCTTTGTGTTCGAGCCCCATGTCAGGCTCTGGGCTGACAGCTCACAGTCTGGAGCCTGCTTTGGATTCTGTGTCTCCCTCTCTCCCTGTTCTCCCCCTGCTCATGTTCTGTCTCTCTCTCTCTCAAAATTAAATAAATATTAAAATTTTAAAGCTGTCGTTAGTCACATATAACTTTATAAGAAAATTAATATGCAAGGATGCATTTATATGAGTTTAAATTTACTTCTAGTTTGTATACATACAAGAATGGTTCTGAATAGTTGTAATTGGAGTGGGGTCACTGTGGATCCACTTCTTTCACATACTATAATTTTATATGAACATAATCCATGTGCATAACATTCTCTGAAAAGTGTAAGGGGACTCTAATACCTTTGAATTTTGGTATAATTTTGAACGGTTCTTTCTGCTACCATTTTCTTATTTTGAATAACACTTCTTATTTTGGGGTACTTAAGTTAATTCTATGTTT
Source organism: Suricata suricatta (assembly GCF_006229205.1). Taxonomy (NCBI): domain Eukaryota; kingdom Metazoa; phylum Chordata; class Mammalia; order Carnivora; family Herpestidae; genus Suricata; species Suricata suricatta. The sequence goes on from NC_043717.1 coordinate 86,602,759, forward strand.
TTCACCATTAAAATAGAACTACTATGAAAATCTTTATGAAACTGTTTTGTCCTTTGATTCCTTGGAGTATGTGGAGATAAGCAAGGTCGTTCAGTGGGTCGAAAATACGCACGTTTTTATAGCTCTTGTTATAAGTTTATTTCCTAAAACAGTGGTTTTTCAGTGGACAGGGAGAGAGTATGTGCAGTTTGAAAAAAGCATATTCAGTATTTTGGTTTAATTTTATGTTATAAAGTGATCATTCCATAATTCAAGCTACAGAAAACAAAACTATGAAACGTTGTTGGAGAAGAGGAAGTAAGTGGTTCAGAAACACTGCTCTGTGGAGACTTTTGAAATCATTGAAAAAGCTTCAGCTTCTACTTTTTCTTTTAAGCAATTTATTTATTAATTTCGAACTTTAAAATTTTCCTATTGAAAGTATAATTGACATACAGGGTTATGTTAGTTTCAGGTGTACGATATAGTGATTCAACATTTCTGTACATTACTCAGTGCTCTTTGCGGTGACTGTCCTCTGAATTCTCTTTGCATTCTTAAAGCAGAGACTGAGTGATGACTATGGAGGAGGTGGCACAGAAGTGCCTTGGGTAAGTGGAAAAAAGCCAGCTTGACTTTGCAGAAATTGCTGTCAATAATCCCACAGGTGTGGGCATTCTCTTTGCATTTTAATCTGTCTGTCTGTAACGTCAATGTTCTTACACATTATCTGGAGATCTGGTTAAAGTACAGATTCTGATTCAGCAGTTCTGGGGCAGGGCCTGACATCCTGCATCTCTAACAAGTTCCCAGGTGATGCTGATGTTATTACTCTGGGAATGTCACCGGGATGGCACTGTTTTAGAGCTCTTCCACCCACGACCCTAGGATAACAGGAGTTGACACAGGGGATCCTGGGTCAGTTCCTTCAGTGACTTAAAAATGGAAGAGATGAACTACTGGCTTATTTGAGAGGTGATCTGATTCTGCTCATTCAGAAATTCGAGGGGCGGGGGAGTAGGAAATTGTTAATATTAAATGGGTTTAATCACAAGAAGTTTTAGGCGCCACTGACATCAGGTTGTTCAGAGACTGAAGGAGGGAAGGGCTTTTGAAGTGGTACTCAGGTTCCTGCTGCTTAACTGAAAGTGAGATAAGATCAGATTCGTTAGGAAACAATTTTCAAAACAGACTCATTTATTTTGACTAACTGAAGCTGAATGATAGTAGGGAGATAGATTCGTTGTATTTTTTAGAGACTTGCTGTTTTAGAAAGTGAAAACTGGTCACTTACGATTTTGTTTGCATTGGTGCTGAGATTTTAAATAATGCGTTTCCACATCGGCTTTAACGATGGTGAATTACTGCCGTTAATCGCTTCCCGTAGGGAAAATGGAACTAAGGACCTATGCTGTTTCTCTGCTTCTATCTCCATTTTGCTCTGTGACTTTAAGAAAATCACTTAAAACCCTATGTTTTGAGTTCCCATGATGAAAAATGGAAATCAAAGCCCTTGCCCTGTTCCCTGTAGAGTACTTACTGAAATCGGAGGGCTTTGGGGTAGATTTTATTGCTCAAAAAAAAAAAAATAAGACTTTAACAATGTAATATTTTATATTTATTTAGCATGTTATATATATGCATATATCAAGCTATTTTATATGTGATCTAAATATGCTGGCAAACCTTCATAATGAAAATGAAACATTTCATTTAATCACACCAGCAATTAAATAGAATTTTTTTGATTTCACAAATTGGATGAACTTATTCTAGTCTTTTAGATGTATTTTTTTGTTCTTTAAGTAATCAGTACTGATGAACATTGATGAAAGAGATAGTAATTTAATCCACATATTTAAGGACTTTTAGTTCTAAAGACTATTGATGGTAAGTGAAGTCAGTTATTCGGGGGTGACCTTCTGTCTGGAATGCTTTGGAATCATCTGTTCTTTAAAGTTTAAATACATTTATTTATTTGTTTGTTTGTTTATTTACTTATTTAGAGCATGAGCTGGGGAGAGGGGCAACAAGAGAGGGAGAGAGAGAATCTTAAGGAGGCTCCATGCTCAGCACAGTGCCCGACATGGGGCTCGATTCCATAACCCTGGGATTGTGACCTGAGCTGAAATCAGGAGTCGGATGCCAAACCAACCGAGCCACCCAGGTGCCCCAAATACTTTTTTTTTTTTTACCAGAGTTTAGCATGTTCGAACCAATGATCTATACTGACCCAAATTTGTACCTAAGAATAACAATCAGAAAATGTCTAAAATAAAACTCTGTTGACCCAGAGAATCGGATCCATATTCATATTCGTAATTTGAAATGATGCAGAAGAGAGTTTACCCTACCAAAGTTTTCTATGAAGTGAAGGTTTGTTAGGCAAATTAAATACCATTATCGTATACACTAAAATATAATAAATAATCTACATCCATTATAGTATGGGGACCAGTAGCCGGGGCTCTAGAGTCAAACAGGCCTGATTCAAATTCCATCTTTGTTGCTTGGTCTCTAGTGTGGTTTTAGTTACTTAGCTTTTCAACGTCTTGCTTCCCTCATCTATAAAATTAATTTCACAATAGAAAGCTCATAGGATTGTTGTGGTGTCCAAAAGAAATAATTCATATTCTATGGACTGAATTATGTCCTTGTCAAATTCATATTTTAAAGCCCTAACCCTCAGTGTGGCTGCATTTAGAAATAAGCCTTTGGAATATAGTTAAGGTTAAATGAGGCCATATGGGTGGGGCTATAATCCAATAGGATTAGTAGCCTTATAAGAAGAGGGGTGCCTGGGTGGCTTCGTTGGTTGAGTGTCTGACTCTTGATTTTAGGTCAGGTCATGTTCCCGGGGCGGTGGAAGTAAGCCTTGCATCTGGCTCCATGCTGAATCTCTCCTTGAGATTCTCTTTCTCTCTCTGCCACTCTTTCCTGCTTGTGTTCTCTTTCTCTTTCTAAAATGAAAATAAAATAAAATAAAACTCTTGGCATCAATTACACAGATACCAAATATGCTTACACACTGAGTAATGGGTAAGAATCTTTACCCCATCTAAAGGCCAAGCTGCATTCAAGTACTTTAGCACAACTCTTTTTAAATTCAAATTACTATTCTTATTATGTTGTGTTGTAAAGTAACCATAATAGTAATAACATAGAAATATAGTATTATATTAATTAAACTTATAATTATAATTATTACTATAAAGTGAACCTGATAGTACCTTATCCTCATGAAATATTTTTCACCTTAAGGTTCCATATGTACTTAAAAATAATTTGATGACACCTTGTTAAATCTATTTAATAATTCGTGATTTTTACCAATTATACCAGGTCTCTAGCTTCTTCTTGTCCAAAAAGTCTCCCAACCAGACCAATTCTTAGGAGTATCAGCTCCCACATTTTATTTTATTAAACATTTAAAAAAATGTTTATTTATTTTTACGAGAAAGAGAAAGAGAGACAGACAGAGCATGAGGATGGGAGGTGCAGAAAGAGAGAGACACAGAATCCAAAGTGGGCTCCAGGCTCTGAGCTGTCAACACAGAGCCCAATGCGAGGCTTGAACTCAGGAACCGTGAGATCATGACCTGAGCTGAACTCAGAGGCTTAACTGACTGAGCCACCCAGGCGCCCCTATTTTATTTTATTTTATTTTATTTTATTTTTGAAAGAAATAAGATTATTTTATTTTTATTTTTATTTTTATTTGAGAGAGAGAGAGGGGGAGCGTGAGATGGGGATGGGCAGAGAGAGAGGGAGAAAGAGTCTGAGGCAGGTTCCATGCTCAGCTCAGAGCCCGATGTGAAGCTTGAGCTCCAAATCGTGAGATCATGACCTGGGCTGGAATCACGAGTCGGACGCTTAACCAACTGGGCTATCCAGGTGCCACCTGATCTGCTACATTTTAAAGAAAGGAAAAGATAAAGAAGACTCTCTGGAAACTGTGATTAGCGAGATATAATATGCAAGCAATGCAGAAACCTCAAGCTTTTCTTCCTATGAATGCAATGGTGCCCATATATGTGTGTCCCAATATATGTAACATTTATATGTAATAGTTAAGCACAAATTTAGAGCATCTGTTGTTCTTTTGGAATTTTTCAGTAATGGAAGTTTATTCTTTCGCAGGTATCAAGGTTACATTTATACATACCGAGTGTCCCAGACAGAAACAGGTTCTTGGAGTGCTGAGGTATAGCTCTTTTATTTATTTTTTGCTTCTGGGGGTATCAGGGAGGTGTTTGAAATTTAGGCTGGCTTTATAAAAGAGTTGTCAAATCCTATGGTTCCCAAATATTCATCAGATTCAAATCACTAAAGCTCTAACCCGAAACTGTTCATGGATCATTAAGAAGGATTTAGAGAATTTTGGTTCCAGTTCTGTTCAGCCACCATTGTACAGTACGGTCTTACTTTCGGGGAAGATAAAAAAGTTGAAGGATCATGTTCAACTTTTAGTGCCTATGCAAAATTTTGGAAAACATATACAAAATGTGTAAAATGATTAAATAAGCAATTATTTACCAAATGATAGCAATATGAGTGTTGGTTCTATAGTGGATTAAACAAAGTGACTCCTGTTTCCTAAGAGCCTGTAATATGCTTGGGGAGATAGATACAACATGAATTAAACAGCGACGTGAGCACTCCAGGTTTGTTGTCAGGTAGATCTGGGTTCCAGGTCTGGTCCCCCCCTCCTCCCTGACAGGTCTATGACCTTCGGCAGATTACTTAACTTTTCTTTGAACAGATCTCTCCATCTGTGGAATGAGCCTAAAAATAGTTACTTATTCGTAGGGTTCATTTTGAAGATTAAATGAGATAATGCATATAAAGAAAGCTCTTAGCCACAGGACCCGCACAGAAAGCCCTCAAAAATGTGACCTCGCCCAAATTGCTGAACGATATAATTGTATATGTTCAGTGCTATGTTATTTAGCATAGGGATTCAAAGAAGGGAGGATGTTTCAAGTTTTAGTAATCAAGACTGCTCTATATGTGGCAGCCAGACTGCCACTGAGCCATGTGGGAAGGACATGGATAGGCAGAATGAAATTAGAGGGAACACTGCAGTGGTTTTCAAGGTATGCTCCACAAAATTCTAAGGTTCTTCTACCTGGGTGCCTCGGGGTTGCCAGGGGGTGGGGGCCAGAGAGAGAGGAAGGCAAATGGGTAGGCTTTTGGGTCGGCGATTCATCTTTGATCTGAGCAGTTTACTTTTGTGTTGCTTATCAACTCAGGCTCGAATAAGATTTCATGAGAAAAATGGGCTCTGATGGCTTTGAAAACATTTGAAATAATGCCTGCAGAGTGAATCTGTCTCCATGTACCAGGGTAGTAGTACCTCTTACCGATGTAGAGGTCTAAATAACTCAACCTTTTGACCTCAAATGCTTTGTCTGATTTTGGACTCCTTAGAAACAGTCTGTCTTTATAATGATAGCACTTCATTATGAGCTGTTTGAAAACATTAATGTGAATATTGGCTTCTGTTAATAATTTAGTCTGTGCGTTTAGGGAATTCTACAGTCTAAACTTAAATACCTGAAACCTTTACAAATTCATCGGTAAACTAGAAAGCCCAAGTTACAGACTACAAATATTTTGAACTACTGAGATGAAAACTGGGGGCAAGTTTTCAAACACACTTTTGCTTTATATCATAAACAATTTATTAATAATTATTATAATTAATACTTATTTTATTATTATCACAGATAATACTGTAATACTAATTAGAGGAAAAGCAGTGCCATTTATAATCACAACTATTTATACCTGTTTATATTTAAAAACTCTCTGCATCGCTGCAAAGATGATTGAATAAGAAATTAAATTCCATTTATCATGAAGCACAATTGTGTGTCCTATCTACATATATATGTATACAATATGAATAGAATAAACCATCCTCCCTACAGAAGTAGCCTTCAGCTACTGAAGAATACTCTATGGAAAGGATCTTAAATTATAAGGGTTTATCTAATCTTGTCTTTAATTTTGTTTTCTTCTATTTCAAGTATAACATTGTATGCCGACGGTTACATACTTGTGATCATGTTAAAGAAGAAAGGGCTTATTGGACATAAATGTCCTTTCATCCTGTTGTCTGGTTTGACCCTGTTTATATAATAATATTATAATTATCTGCACCAGGAGAGCAGAAGATTGGCATGTTTTCTCCAAAGAGAAAACAGTTTTTGAAAAACGCTTTAGGTTTATTTTTGAAATGCATATTGCATTTTTTTTCTATCTACTAAATTTCCTTTCTTAGTTACGTTTTTGCTAAGGGAATATTAAACTAATGTGTGCTCTTAGAGCTCATATCACCTGACTGGAAGAAATTTCTCTAGAGCATATTGAAGACCAGCTGTGATCAAAAACATGTTTCATGGATAACTAAGAGATGGCAGTATGGGAAATGTGCAAATTTGAACAATAGCGGAGTTCAGTGACAGAATGGGAGTCATCGGTGGTACAATTCTTATGGTGAATGTGTTTTTCAAAATTGGTTAAATGACAGGTATTTATACTGATTTTTAGTACAGTGCTTTGGTTTGCCATAGTGCAGCAAAAATCATGGCAGGAACACTCCACCCTCCGTGCAAAGATTGTACTAGAAATCTAAGTAAGTCTGAGATTTGTTTCAAAGAGTGGAATGAACTTTGAACCCGGATCCACTGAATTATGAAAGACAAATATTATGTGAATTTCTACTTTTAGAAAGACTCTTAGGTTTTATCATTGCCTAGTGTGTTAACTTATCTCATGTGACTCAAGCTGAAATTTTGCTAAATTGTTAATTTAGAGAATTCTACAGACAATCAACTATTATTTATTAATATGTACATTGTCATCATTACATTGTAAAAAAATGTACCAACCTCCTCCTGTAGACTTCAGTGCCTTTAGGCTTTTCTGGATATTTGACCATCAGTAGATGCTAAATAGGTTTACGTATTAACCTAAGCAAAACAGTATAAGTTAGGGCAGTCATTGGCCAGCAAAACATTGCATCCCAAATTCAAATTACACATCCAGTGCTATTATTCCTTTCCATTAGTATGGGTAATCAAGTGTTAACTATGTATAAGTCCCCATAAAAAAGATGCTTCTGTTGATAAATGGTTTTACAAGCCACAAGAACAGCTAAAATGATGTGTGGTTTGAAATATTTCCACACTGAGGGAGTGTATAGTTTCTCTTCTGGCTGGTGACTCAAACTTCTCTAGAAACTGTCTGCTCTCATCCTCTCTGTTGGTGAATTCATTGTGGGTGTTGGCTTGAAAGACGAAAGATTGGGTTCTGTGTGTGACCGTGGGCAGGCTGAATTATCCCTTTGTATTTGCATTTTCTTGCCTGTCAGATGGGAATAACCAAATCGGCCAATCACTGCCAATTTGTGAGGAAATAGTGGAGGCAAATGATGGGAAAGTGCTTTAAAATGAAAAAGCGCTGTAAGGAAGATACGAGGAGGTATTTTGTGCCTGTGACCCGCCTGTGCCATTTAGCGATTCTGTCTCGGAGCCCACACTCTGTTTGGAGCCCTGTAAGAATGGCAGTGATACTTTGGGTGAGGTCTCAAGTCAAATTCTGGGAAGGTGTTTTGACCCAAGGAGTGGAACCGAGTGAGAGAGTTTACCGAGGCTCCAAGCTGTGTGAGCCTGTGAGTGGACACTAATTTAAGGCTAAAAAAACTTTTTTGATGCTGTCAAAGAAAATAACTTACCTTAATGGAGGAAATGAGGGAGTTACTGTAGATGGTGTGCTGCCTTCAGCTTTTACTGTCGTTGAGCCGAAGATTTCATGCCAGCCTTCAGTTTTTTTCTCATTAAATACCAACAAACAAACAGATCCCACCTCAAAAGCCTCGCAGATGGAATACCTAGAGAACAGCTTTCTAAAACAAACCTAGTCATTGTTCAATCGCTTATAGCAATGCTATTTCACTTTATGTAAAATGACACGCTTGAGCTGATGCCTGGACCTGGGCTCATCAGCTTTTGCAGGAAATTGTTGTTGATTTCAGCTGTGCCTTTGCAAGTGAATTGATGTCAGGAGAGGAATACATTTTAATAGTCACTTGCAAATAATGATCTCCTCAAAAGCAAGCAAACAAATAAATAAAGGTGACCTTATATAGTCTTTCATTTTTGTGTCATAGAGAAAATCTTGTCACAGTGAAGGGTTGGCAGAGAGCAATTTTGGGGAGGATAGGGGCGTTTCCTAAGGAGGAAAATATTTCATGTGAAGGACGAAGCAGGACATATGGTGAGGGCAGAGATAGCATAAGGACTAACTAGCTATGCATTGTGTCTCTCCTTACAGTCAATTTTTAATTTCCTGTGTAGCATTTTATATTGTGGGATGATGACAGGGAGGATGGGTTGGTGGTGGTGGTGGTTTGGTTTCTCAGGCTTTTTAATTAATGACCTGTATGATCTGTGTTTTCTCTGTGTTTAACTGCATCCTCTCTGTTGCTGCATTCATTGTGGGTAGTGGTCTGTATACCCTTAGAGGCTTGGGATGTATGATGGGTAGCAGCAAGGAAGGGCAGGGCGATGAGCGAGAGCTTGTACACACTAATACTGCCCCTGGGAGAACTGAAATGACAGCTCATTAGCTCCTCTTGCAGGGAAGTTCAGCCAACCAAAGTAAGCTCTTCTACGAATGTTGTTTTTCCCCCTTTTTCCTTGTGTTTTCAAATATTTGAACAAGTCACACAAATGTTACCTTTCTAGGCATCCCTCACACATTTCGTAGGCCTGTTGGTATCATTAGGAGGTACGTGAATAATTTGCTTGGCCTTTTATTTTCCAGACGGCCCCCGGGGTTCATAAAAGATTTTTCCGGAAAATAAAAAATCTCATTTCAGCATTTCAGAAGCCAGATCAAGGTATTGTCATACCTCTGCAGTATCCAGTTGAGAAGAAGTGCTCAGTTAGAAGTGCACAAGGTACTACAGGTACGGTTTACTGTTAGTTTTCGACAGGGCTTGGAAGCTGGGGCTAGGAGCTAACCTTTTCACAAACACAGAGTTATGGGAAGTTTTGTAAAAAACATGCAGTGAGTGTTGCCGGCCAATCAAGAGAGAGGGGACTACTCACGTGCTATGACTTCAATATGCCATATTGTACACTTCTAGTAAAACTCTGGGAAAATATAAAGAAGTAGATGAGCCCACAGGTAAACTCCTCTTTCCCCATCAAAACAGAAGTACCATTTCCCTTCACTGATTCAGACACAAACAAATGTGAAAGAGGGGACAACTCAGAAAACAACCTGGGCTGTCCTTTACCTTTGCTTGGTAAACTCTATTTTCTCTTCAGGGATGGAAGCGCTAATGTTAGCTTCGCCCACGCGATCTTAAGTTCTGAATTTGTGGTGCTTGCATTAATGAAATTTTATCGTAGCAAAGGAAATTGAATTAGTACACTTTATGATTCCATAGGCACAAATTGTTACATCTCCTGAGCAAAGCTCTTTTAGTGTATGTATCCAGCTAACAACAGAATATTGGACAATGTCTGCAGTTAGCGGATATGTGATTGTTTACCCATCTGTTGAAACGGGTTAATTGCTTGTTTGGAGTAAGAGGATACGCCTTGATTGAAACAGTAAATATATATGATAAAGAAAATGAGTTGTTATGTCCTTCTTTGACAGGGACCCAGGCTTAGCCATAAACTGACAATTAGACTTAAGTGCCAAATTAAATTAATGAGTAGTTAGCCTTTATAATAGAAATGTAAATAGAGCTATAATTTACAGATTACAAACTACAATTACAAACTATCCCTTTCTACTCAGTATTCCATTGTTCATAATTCAGGTGTTTTTCTTTTTTTAAATGTTTATTTATTTTGAGAGCGAGAGAGGGAGGGAGGGGCAGAGAGAGGGGGAGAGAGAATCCCAAGCAGGCTTCATGCTGTCATCATAGAGCCCCACACGGGGCTTGATCCCACGAACCATGAGATCATGATCTGAGCCGAAATCAAGGGCTGGATGCTTTACCGACTGAGTCACCCAAGTGCCCTTTTAACTCAGTTTTTAAGTACTGGTTGCTTGAGCTATACCACTGTGTTATATCTTTGTGAGCTTTATGCCATTGGAAATATTATGATTATAAGTTCAGGTTAACCTGTTCAAGTTAATAGCTTCTAAGTTTATCTTTTCTTGATTTTTGTTATTATTTTTCTTTAGGGAGAAGAGAAGATCCTGATGTCTTCCTGAAAGCACCATGAAGGAAAATAAAATACCTTGTACTTTATTTTCTATAATTTAAATATATGCTAAGTCTTATATATTGGAGATAATACAGTTCAGTGAGTTTCAAATGTATTTCTAAAACCATCATCATCCTGTAATGGAAGTGTCTAGCATGATGTAAAAGCTGAAATGGACTTTGCTGAAATGAGGAACTTTGAAATGAGGACTGGGAAAAAAGAATTCCACATGTTATTTTCAGTTCTATTTGTGAATGGGAAATGATTCAAAACACAATGATACTTTATAAAACATTAATGTCAATTCTTGCCAAATATAAATAAAAATAACCCTCAGTTTTTCTCTAAAGCACCATGTTTAGTGAAATATTATTTGACAGCTACTGATTCTAAGATGTCTTGCTTGATTAGATGGCAGGAAGCTGGTTCGTGTCCCTCGTCTTTGCCGTGCGTGGTTCTAATTAGGTATTATGCTCCCCGCTAGCTATGGTGGTGTAAACTCTTAAGGGGAATTTATGAACGTGTGCACTGTGTGCTAAAACAAGTACTAGATAAAAAGTGAAGAATTTCTGTTTAATTCTGAAAGCAACCTTCTCGCCTAGCGTTCTGATATTGGATAGTAGAATCCACAGACCAATCTGGAGTTTAAAGATCCCGTAATTTAAAGTATGCCCTAAACATTTGTTATATTTGAAATTACATTACAAATCCCACGAAATGGACTTTCCTTTTATCATCTATCTCTGCCCTGGTTGTTGCTACACCATGTAAATAAGCAGCTGGTTTACAAGTGGTCTCCGTATTAGCTCAACGAGAGCATTGGAAACCGTATGTTATGTTAATTTTTTAACAGTTCCAAGTGATGGCAACCTGAATGAGAGCCAAGATTTTACACGGTGACAGAAATTTATATTTTTTCACATTTATATTTTCATGACTTTTGTGATTTGATTATATAGCAAGCCGTTTTAGGGCTCCCACAGTTCATGCACTCGACGACCAGAATAGGCACTGAGGTAGAGAAGTAATAACCCCCGGTCCCTGTGCTCAGGCAGTGCACTGTCTAGTTGGATGAGGAAATGATAATGATTTTGAAAAGTAACAAGAAAAGAGAAAAAAAGACAATAAAAAGTGATAAGCACATGGTAAGTGAGGTTCCCAATGTGTAGGTAGATCTGTTGTTAGAGGCCGAATGAGTCAACACAAATACTCCGGTCCGTGGTCTGTAGGAAAATGCTAAATTCTATTGTAAACTAATAAATTGGAATTCTGACTTTTAAACGAGTGGGCGTGGGCTTGATGAACTGCCAAGAGACAGAGCTACTCTCTGTGCATTGGCAAGATCTGGTTTCTGAGCATTTAGCATGGATGCAATGGGAGTGCAAAGGTGGAGGTTGGTCATAATAATGTATTGTGGGCCATTTACCGTTTCTAGAAATAAAAGCATCACTTTAACTTGTAAAGGAATTCGGAAAGCTGACTTTCAAAACAAAATGTGTATGTTTAGGTAATTTTCCCTTATTTGTAGCTTGGGTTTAAATTTTAATAGGTGTAACTAATTTTTACTCTCTCTAACTTGTTCATTCTGGAATGATCTTAAATATATGAATTACGTTTGCATGTTTCTTTACCAGAGTCTTTTTTGAAAAAGCTTTTTTTGAATCATGAATGGTCTTTCACATTTTAATAAAGTATTTGAAAGCTTTATTTACCTAATTTGTCTTAAAATATTTTTTAAAAATATTCAGAGAAGATGCTATAAATATATTACAAAATTGATGAAGACCATCTTACTTGTCTTGTTGGAGAGATTCCCTGCAAAAGGTAAGTGCTTTTCTGAGTTTGCTACTGTCGAACTTTCAAGTTGATGTGCCTATCCACTATATTCTTTTGCTGGCCTTTTATTCATAAAGTTTTTTCACCTTTTCTCTCCCAACATAAGCTTTCTTGCTATTTCTCAGTACATAATAGCTTGTGCCTTTACAGAAAGGTCATATCCTTGCCATATCTAAAATATTGCCATGCTAACATATACCTGTAAGATGCTGAGTCAAGACAGAAAAATGCACATATATTTCTAAGTGTACACCTTTCTTCAGAAAAAAAAAGTGTGTCAGCAAGCTCACGAGAACATGACAGTTCATCAAATACTCATTCATTTCCTCTGACGTTTGTTCTTAAGAGATAAGGTCAGTAAGGGAGACAAGCTTAAGTAATTGTCAGTTTGGCTATTACAAGAAAGTAAGCTTTGTGGTAGTACATAGGTAGAAGAAGTCTATAGAGGATGCCTGTGATGAAGACTTCTAGTGTGAATGAAGGGCTCGATTTAAGATGTTATTTGTGGTACAATGGGTAGAGAATTCAAAATGTGAGAAAATAGCTTTAAAATCTGTTAAGGTTTAGACATCAGCTCATGTTTTATTGGATTCACTTTATTGAGTTCAGAATCCAGAGTCTATTAATAATAAAATCCAGATTTGCCCTAGAGCATCTCAAGGTTACAAGATACCTAGTCTTCCTATAAGTGAGCTATAAATTCACTGTTGTCCCCTATGTTTGTCCTTGCAGCAAGTGGGGTACCATTATTTTAGAGTTTGCAGCCAGGTGTGAAGTTAAACTACCCAGTTTGGACACTTTTGTAATTTGGGGTCATTGGCCAAACTTGTAGTAAAAGGCTGAATTTTCGTCATTAGATAATTTGCCTCTTAAATGAATATTTTTATGCAGAGAGATACAAGAAAACTGATTGACTGGAGACAGCCCATCAGCATAACACCTGAGATATGAATTTTTTTCAGCTTTGTCAGATTATCCAAGTGACCTTAGGTAAGTCAGTCTGTTACCATTGTTGCGTTTGTCAAGTTGGAACAATGAAGTCTCACTCACCTCCCAGGATTACTCAGATACTAGAATTATATAAATTAAAGGTAGTAATATTATTAAACATTTAAATAGCATTGATATTCAAAGATCTCTAAAAGTGAGGGTGAAAAGGGAAGGAATATGGATAAATCTCTTATATCCTTCAATGATTGTCTCAATATAGGAGCTCTTGCCCCTCTCTTTTTGTTTTTGATTTTTTGAAGTTTTTCTTTATTTTAAGAGACAGAGAAAGCACGAGCAGAGGAGGGGCAAACAGAGAGGAAGGAGCGAGAATCCCTAGCAGGCTCTGCACTGCTAGCATGGAACCCGATGTGGGGCTTGAAGTCATGAACCACAAGATCATGACCTGAGCCTAGAGCAAGAGTCGGATGATTAGCCGACTGAGCCACCCAGAACCCCCTTGCTCTTTCTTTTTGTACTCTGACGGTGGTGTGGGATGGGTATGTTTAAAAATATCACCAGGTGATACTAATATTCTCACCCCTTCACTGACACCATTGCTTTTTGCTGATTGGTTGTGTTGAAACAATCAGGATTGTCTTCTGCTCCATGACTCTTTTCACTGTATTTGTGGGCAGTATTTTCCCCTCAGCTGTAGAAGATACATTCCAAGACCCCCCATGACACCCGAAAACATGAATAGTACCAAATCTTGTATATAGTGTGTTTTTTCCTATGTGTACATATCCGTGATAGATTTTAATTTATAAATTAGGCACAGTGAGAGATTAGCAATAGCTAATAATAAAATAGAACAATTATAACAATATACTGTCATAAAAGTTACATGAATGAGATTTCTCTCTCAAAATATCTTCCTGTCCCGTACTCACTCTTCTCATAATGATGTGAGATGATAAAATGCCTACGTGATGAGGTGAAGTGAACGGAATGACAGAGGCTTGTGACAGGAGGGTTAGGCAAAACGTCAGGAGGAGGATCTTCTGCTTCTGGACTGTGGGTGACCTGTGGGGTAGCTGAAACTGTGGAAAGTGAAACTGTGACTAAGGAAGACTGCTGTATAAGGGGCACCTGGGTGCCTCAGTCAGTTAAGCATCTGACTTTGGCTCAGGTCATGACCTTGAAGTTGTGAGTTTGAGCCTCACGTTGGGCTCTCTGCTGTTAGTGCAGAGCCCCCTTCAGATCTTCTCTCTCTCTCTCGCTCTCGCTCTCGCTCTCGCTCTCTCACTCTCTCTCTCTCTCTCTCCCTTCCCTGCTCAGGCCCAAAATTCGAAAATAAATAAACATTAAAGAAAAGGCAGCAGGGCACTTAAGAGTGGTGTAAATTCCAGAATTCCAAGCAAGTTTCAGAAACAAGCAGGTTATTTGGACTATGGGTGCCCCATTACCATTGAAAGGACACGGGTACTCCATGACAGGCTTCAAGTTTCCCCTCTGACTTTGGAGGCCTAAGTGTCGGTTTCCCAGAATCATTAGACAATAAAAGGGCATAGCATGCTCAACCAGGGTCCACCCTAGTAACACCCAATCAGAAGCAGCCAGCTAAAATGCTTAACATTCCTAAGGGCAGGCCTAGAGATAGAAGCTATAGGTAATCACTTATTGCTTAAGGCTAGGTACACCCTACGTGGGGGTCCTGGGCCCACTCTGTAACTGGTTATTTTCAAAGATACGCTAAATGTTGTGATTGGGTCCCGCCAAAAGTAACGAACACTCTGGACAATGTGCATGGTTAAAGTTGCTGCCAATGCTGTTACCTGATAATGACTGGATCACTGTACCTGTGTCTCAATTTCCTGTAACTCCCCCTCCCCAAAGCCCATAAAAACCCTGCTCAGCCCTTGTTCGGGGCTCTCAGCACGGATCCACTGCACTGGTGAAGGCTGTGAGCCCGAGCTTGAGCCCGAAATAAAGCCCTTTGCTTTTGCATGCGTGACTCGGTCTCCCTGGTGGTCTCTGGTCTTTGGGGACGATATTGTGATCTGGGCATGACACCATCAAGTTGAATTTTGCAAGATCTATTGGGCTGCTCTCCCAGTGTTGCTTGTAAGTACCTTCTTGTGAAAAGTAAGTGCCAAATGGCCAGTGTAATGGCCCAGAGCTTTCTTTTTTCTTTTTTTTTTTTTTTTAGTTTTTCCCAACTGCCTTTTTACCCCAATCACTTTTTTGCCAATACATCTGGGTTCCTGGCTCTCCTAGCCCTCCCCCACAGTTTTTGAATTCTTCATTTTCTTTCCATTGTTCAGAAACGCATCAACAGGAGAAAGAAACCTTTTTTTTTAAAGTAATAGCCTAGAGGCATTTAAACTTGCAACAGTTACTCTTTTTTTTTTTTTAATTAAATGGGCATTTGTGTCTGAGATCCTATTTGCATGAAAAATAAAAATGAAGAGACATCTCCTTAGGATTAGTGCCTTTTTGATTTCTGCACCTACGTTTTCAAGATGATGCGGTTTTATTGTTCCCTGTTAGGGAGCTACTTTTCATATCTTAGGTGACCAGACACACTTGAGAATGCAGTTTGGCGCATGAATAACATGGGACACACTGTTCATTTGCAATTTTATTTTTTAAAAATGAAATATTCAAAGTACTTTTTTCTTTCAAATATCGACACATAATGTTTAACTTTAAATATTTACAGCATGTTGTTGTGATGCTCTTGTAGAAAAATGCATGCTTCTGGCCTGAAAGCCAGAGCAAAATGCAAAAGACCATTTAACTGCAGCCAGAGAACATGAACCTGTACAGTATCCAGTCACTTTTCAGCACAAGAGTGAGAGCAGGAATACAAAATTGGAACCTATTGTTTCCTAGCAACACGGCTCAGGCCATTATAACACAATTTTCAGTATGATTAGAACCTCTAACTGTTGTTATATAGAAACTGAAAATCTTGGCATACACTGTAAACATCTTTACTTTTCATGAGAAAGTAAGCAGCTAAAAAGAATATTTTTCTGACGGTAAAGGCTATACTTCTCTTTTTCACCTTCTTTCTTACTGATGCTTTTGCCAGAAGAATAGTAAAGATTTAGACATTGTCATGATTCATACAAGGAAAATATTTTTCAAGGACACAATCTGATATACTAACATTTATTTAAGAGGTTAAAGTCCACCACTAAATCTAAGGAAAGATTTTTAACTGCCAAACACATTTCCTTTGACAAATAATGTAAGATGACAACTGCCAAGACAAAATCCACAGCAAGTTTAACTAACTATTTTCAGTTACTGTTTAGGAAGTAATTTCTTCTTACACACAGTAGTAGGTTTGGTCCTTAATAGCTTTCACATGAAGGACACACTGAACTAACAGTCACTATTTTGTGGTTGAATTCTTTTTTGTTGTTTGTTGTTTTCTGTTTTTTTTTTTGTTTTGCTTTTTTGTTTTTTTTTGGTTTTTTTTGTTTTTTTAATGTTTTTTAATGTTTTTTTGTTTTGTTTTGGTTTTGGTTTTTTTTTTTTTTTTTTGTTTTTGTTTTCTTGTTTTTCCCTTTTGCAGAATAAAGAACCTTACAGAAGGCTGTGGAAGAGCCGTCTGAGATCTGAAGTACTAGTCAGGTCAGCCATGAGTATGTGAGTTCCTCCAAGAAAACAAGAATGTTGCATCCAATCTGTAGGCTTCTGTCCTTCCACAAGCTATAATACATTCCAGTCTCTCCAAAACATTCCTTCAATACTTGATTACTGTACATTCGCTTCTATTGCAATTGCCCTTACAGGAACATATCTTTCTAAATGCAAAAACACTGTCCTGCCTCTCTCACGTGATATCACAGTGGGGCCTGGACTGGTGAAAAATATATTTTAAAAGAAAGAAAGAAAAGAAAAAAGAGTAGGAACAACATGATAGGATGCTTGACATGGTGGCACCAGTGATGAAAAAAAATCTTAGAAAAATTATCATTCAATTTTATACCTCTCTATGTAGTTAGCATGTGAATTCCAAATTATACATCATCAAGTTTTTATACATTTGGCTATGTGGTATATATATTATATTCTATATATATAGTCTCTGTATTATAGATCTTCTAGATAAATTGACAGTAAAGGACACGCTTATTTTATACAGTGTTTTGCTGGGTTAAAAATAAAACATATGCCTATTTATAGGGAGAGTGTTTTTGTTAGAAATTAGTTTATGAATTGAGCTTTATTTCCCTTTCCTTCAGGAGTCATGCTTCTAATCAATAATGATTAGAATGACAACTAAAAATAAATATATTTAAATGTTTGTTAAACTGAACTTTGCAGTTCATTTGGATTTCTAGACTGTAGTGCAAGAGTCAAAACAAAACAAAACAAAACAGAACAAATAAAATGGGCCTAACTAGGAAAAAGAAACAACCACAGAGTATTCCCTGCCTCCAGCCCAGAATGTTCTTCATGAGAGCCCCACTAGTGTGCCCTCGTTCTAACTTGAATAGCGTATGGCTGTCCAGCGTCAGCTGCCTGTGCTCTGGGTGTGAGAAATTCGTATATTTCTCTTGAAGATGCATTCACTTTCATCAGGAAATGCAAACGAATTGTTCTTTCACTAATTTAAACTTCAAAATTACAAATAACTGACGGCATTCTTTGTGTTCAGCCAAACGATGTACCTGACATCTCCACGTTCTTACTAAGAAAGGCCAAAATGTTTCTCTTAGATTTACTGTGCATTAGCACTAACCTTTTGGGTTTTTTCCCCCCTTTTTCCTCCCAAAACCTTTGGAAGTGGTAAAGAGAATAATAATAGTTCAAGGCAGTATTAAAACCACAGCTGTAAGTGATAAAAAGTGCATTTCCTGAATATAATACAAATATAACTTTAAGAAACTAAAGGCACAAACTAAATAAATATGTATTACAAACTAGAAATGCACAGTTCAAGGTAATTACTATTAAGTAAAAGCCTCACATATTTGTTTCTAATGGATATTTAAAGCAGTTTGAAAATGATACATCATTAGTGAATTTCAAAAAGTATAATAATCGCTTAAAATATAAGCAAAATAGACTCTAATATTGACATCTTGGATTAGTGATAAAATACATCATCACATTTATGAATGCACTCTCTATATACAGTTCACAAATTATTTTTCCATTGATTTAAAAGAACATCAGAGGTTCTAGGAACATAAGGTCCATTTTTAGGCTGGTGTGGAGGTATTCAAATTTTCAACAAGTTGGTTCATAATTTTAGAATCCCATCCTGAATAAACACTGTACCACGAACACAGGCCTGCTTCAGGAAAAAAACCAATAATATGATTGTAGTCTGGATTAGTAATCTCTTGCGCTGGTGTGCTTCCAATCAAAAAGAGAGAGGAGTTCATCGTGAATTCCCCCTCGGTCTCTCTGTCTCTCTCTCTCTCCGAATACGTGTGTAAGAATGTGGGAACCCCAATCTGAAGTTTTTGAAAATGAAATGTTCAGATACATCCTCCTCTACTGTCTGCGGGTCCTTGCCTTCCCTCCCTCTATTTGGTGGAGTAAGGAGCCAGACTCTCTCAAAACCTGAACATGAGCCTGGAGTCTGACTTCGCGTATTTTTAAAGAAAACTGTCATCACCAAGCAAGGAAATGAGCCCACACTGCATTTAGGTAGTAGCTGGAAAGAATCCAAACTGTAACACTCCATCATAAATCCTCCTTCAGACATAGCAAATGTCCAGACCCAGTGATGAAAGTGCTGAAGCTGGCTCAGGGGAATTTTCTGCAGGCCACATTGTGCTGTCATGTCTTTTCATTTGTGGTAACTTACAATTACCCAGCATTTTGCAAACTGTCTCTTTGTCACTGGGCACAAATCTCCCAGCTCACCAAGGGGCTTCGTTTTGCTACAGGATTCATAAAGATTCAGAAACCACAGCTGATATTAACACTAATCCAGATCTTTTTCCAAAGTTTAAATGATCACGGAACAAAAATAACCCTTCCTGGAAAACAGTTATTTTCCTAGGCAGGACACATGATTAAATCAAAATAAATGGGTAAAGACAGAGAACTAAAATAACTAACTGTATAAATCGTTTTAGTAAAAAGCAGTCTGCCTCTCTATAATTAGTTGAAATGTTTTAGATTGGAAAGGGTTCGCTTAATTAAATTTCCTGACTATGGAGGGGAGATGTTTAATACAGAATTGTACATTTGAAAGATAAATCTAAGTGGTATGAATCAATGTGGCAGCAGCTACTGTGATGTTTGGTTTGGTCTTCCCTTTGGTGCTTTCCTTTCATCTTAGTACTAGGTCTTTTTTTTTTTTTTAAGGTTTTGGCTCTTTGGAATTTCTGCAGTAGTAGTGAATGTATTTATCCGCATCCCAGGCATGTATGCCTGCTAAAGCCTCTTTTTGTTCCTGTACCAGAATCATCTGTAGTAAATTACCTCTCGTGTGCACAAAACCATCGGATTAGTGTATAAAGACGGAATCACTAATGTGAAACTATGACCAAAACACACCCTATATATAAATGTGTAATTCCTACCCAGGTTAATAAACGCTATGTTTACCTGACGCCAATACAGCCAGACAATTTGGTTTAAAAAAATGGAGTCAAAACAGGTTGTGCAGGAGAAGTTCCATTGGCCAGCTGCCTTGGTATCACGTACACACGAGCAAATAGTGGCAATTCAGTCTGGTTACCACACCCACAGGGAAGCATAGTAGGCAGAACCTGGCCACCACACGCCAAAACACAGCACAGCAACATGGCATTTACTTTAACAAGCAAGGAGGAATAATCAGGGGGGAAGGGCAAATGGGTCGTGACTTTGGGAGATGGTGGTGGAGGACATTTTCCACTTCTTCTTAAGTTTCCTATAACAGATCTGGAAAATGTGAAAGGGCCGGCAGTCTTTCGAAATGCAAGGCTCAGAATACTAGTGCACCACCTTTGCAGCTAGCCCGCAAGTTCTGCCAACAGTTAAACATGAAACTTTCGTGTCACAATAGAGATATATAGAACCTTGGGTTCTTTATACTTGAACATGTGCATGGTTTGACAAATTTAAAGTGGTGCTTTCTGGAAACTTTTTTTAAGCTGTTTTACTTGTGTTATTTTGAATACTGCCACACAAGAACTAAAAATCTCTCATTTCTTAAAGAGTTTAAACAAACAATATTAAAATACCATCTTCCGTCACATTGAAAGGCAGTTGGATATGTTTTTCCTCCATATTTACATATACAGAGTTCTGATCTAGAAAACCAATACAACAAACCATTTTATGTTTTAAAAACAGGCAGTCTTTGGTGACGCAAAGGCAGAGATTTTTTTTGTTACCTCCTGCCTATTTCGCTCTGTCTCATAAAGTGAATATTGTTGGCACTGTCAGAAAGTTCTAAATACTGCTCGACAGACAAAACAAAATACCCATCATAACCTTGTACCCTCCCAGTACTCAGAAGCTGCTGCTTTTCCCCCTCTGTCCATGCTCGAATACCCTCTTCCCCTTCTTGCAGCCTTCTCTGTTCCTTAGTCCAGGCCTGGGCCACAGCGCGTTGTCTGGCCATCTCCAACACGTGATTCTTTTCCTCTTCGACAGTTGTCCCATACCGGATGTTGAAGCACAGAGCCCCGTGCTGGAGCTGGATATCTGCAAACCGTCTAGTCCTCCCATTCAACACAGAAGTCATCTGGGACACAGTGACATTGACACCATTCTCTAGAATCCGCCTCCCCCCAGTGTTCCCGATGAGCACCAGGTCTTCCTCCAGAGATCCAAGCTTAATGAAGTAGTGAGTGTCCCTCCCCTCTATGGTAAAATGTAGGTTTTCCAGGTAATGAGCATTATTGAGAATGGCAGCAAGCCGCCTGCTATCTTCATTGGCTACTCCTATAATATCGGCTGTTACTATGCCATCCTTGATGGCGAATTTTATACCTTTTCCAAAAACAGAAGGAACAGCAGCAAACTTTGGTTGCTTCCCTCCTTCAAGGCACCGTCCATCATTGTATCGGGGAGTCATAGGAAGTTGGTCCAGGGAAATGAAATTCCTGAGCTGTTTCTGGAGCTCACACTGAATACCTAGGATAGTCTAGGAGAGAAGAAAAGCACAGTACAAACGTGCAGCACAGAGTCAGACACCTGTCATGCTTGGGGACTGTGGAAAGCACCTTCTTGCTTTATGGTGCTGGTGAGTGATTTCAAAACAAGCCAAATTTAGACTCTCTTCATCAGAGATTTGGCAAAGACTAATGGGTTCCTTGGCCACCTGTCTATATTTCTTGATGTCTTGGTGAGTTAAACCTAAGGAAAAGTTCTAGAATCTTGGAGCTAGAAATCACTTCAAGTTACATGGGGCCCGTTCCCCCAAAATAAAGACCTTGTGTTTTCACCAATTTAATGAATACTGACTAGCTATTTGTTATCATATGTGGTGTAGTATGTTAGCCACAGTGAGTAGAGAATGCTTAAGGCATTGTTTTTGCTTTTAAACAGATTATGACCTTATAAATAACCACAGCAAAGCAGCTAGATCACTGGGCTTCTTACATAGATTTAAAAAAAACCCAACTCTTTATATTGTGGACATTTTCAAACATACTAGGAAATAAAGAGAAGAGAATAGTGAATCTCCACGTATCCATAACAGAGCTTCAGCAATTTTCAACATTTTGATTAACTTTTTTAAAAGGACTTTTAATGACTTTTTAATTACAAAAGTTACTTTTACATATTATATGTATTTAGGGATAGGCCTATAGTCCCCATTTAAAATTGCCTTTCCCTTATAATTTTTTACACTTAAATTTCAAGCCCTCCCGCCCAAATTTCAGTTTTATTTTGCTGAAGTAATTTTTTTTTTTTTGCAAACCAACACTCCTCCATTTCTTTCATTTGAAAGGAAAAGTTACTTCATGCTTCCATTTGTTCCTCATGCTCTTGATGAAACTACCTGCTAAACTGTGAATAGCCTGGCATTCCTATTTTCCCAGGGACTGTATCCTTATACTCTATTATTCTTACTTCACTGATCTTATGTACTTTTCCTTTGTCAGAATAATTTGATTCTGTTCTTCCCATGCTTTTAACGCACCACACCCTAAATGATTTTGCTGTTGGAAATCTGACAATTTTCTATCTGTCAGTGAACAGTTTTCTCTCTACAGAATCCATAATTGCCCTTGGGAGGCCATTGCAGAATTTTCAAAGTTGAGTTCCTCTTGTCTGTCTACTTTGGCAGTCACCAAGTGCCATGCTGGTCTTGTCTTTTCTAATAGCTCTGATTCCCTGATCCTTTCCTCATGGAAGCTTTTTTCTACCTCCTCATTAATCATGGACATCTTAGTGAATATTCAAGATGAGTCAAAATAAGTAAGGAAATATATATTAATGCCATCTCATGGTGTTGGATGCTCTTCTGTTTTGTTTTTTTCCCCAGAAAAATAGAGATGGTAAAAACTTTACTAACCTTTCCGGGATCCCACTCTGGAGTTTTTGTCTGAAGCTGTAGAAGCTCATAAGTCAACTCCAAATTTTCTAACTCTGGCTTGGGGAATCCAGGTAGAACATTGTGTAGCTGGAAACCAAACAGCTCCAGCCAACTTCCAATGTCTGCGAGGCACAGAACAGAAAAGGAAAACAAATGCTGAAGTCCGTACTTTACAACCTTTGAGGAAAGCTTGAACAATGCCCCCCCCTGCCTTCAATATGTTCAGCCAGGGGGAAGTTAGGGATAGAACTCCCCCTTCTATCACCTGCTCTAAAGCCTATGAGCCACTCTCTACTGGGAAACCTTTTGATTCATGGAGAATCACACACAAGGGTTAAGTTTACGGCAATGAAACTTTTTTTTATAAAAATTTTTTAATTTATTTTTTGAGACAGAGACAGAGCTCGAGCAGGGGAGGAATAGAGAAAGGGAGCGAGAGACAGAATCCCAAGCAGATCCCACACTGTCAGCAGGGAGTCCGATGTGGGGCTCGAACTCACAATCCGTGAGATCGTGACCTGAGACGAAACCAAGAGTTGGATGCTCAACTGACTGAGCCCCCCAGGCATCCGTCATTGACACTCTTAATGTGGTGGCGGCACTTGAGGCCACATAGACCGTAGTTATTAGGTTTATTTGACGGAACATAATCCTGGAGTTTTTAAATGAAGTCACTCGCCTGAAGCTTTGAACAAACAGCAAGCTGAAAAGGAAAGAAAAGATGTACTGGGATGCAAGAGCATCGTGTTCTATGCCACCTGCACAGCTTTGCTCTCCCTAGAAAACTAAGGAAGCAAGTGACTGCATAATAACTTGGGGGCAAACTGGCAGGAAGAGGAAGCATGTTAACAAAGGCACTGAGATTATGTGATAAACATCACCGAGTTATTTCAAGTTTAGTGTAAAGCTTTGTACCTGTGGTATACTTTGCAACATCTTGAATTTTGCCAACCGGGTAGTTATTTTCAAAGGAGTAGAGGTTGAATGGTTTTGGAAGGAGGTTCAACTGTTTCCATATGTGGTGATTAGGTGTTGTCCACCTACCAGCAACAACATCATAATCTCTTTGCCCCAGGTGCACTAATTTGGTAAGCAAATCATAGAGTCCTCCATGAAAACCAATGATGACCTGAAAGTCAGGGTAAGTGTCATGGTAGATATCTCCATAAGGCGTGTACAATATCTCTTTTATCACCTGACCTCGACTGCTGAACACAGCCAGCGGAGTGCCTGTATTATCACAGGCCACGTAATATTCTTCACCACTGCTTAGCTCCATGGCAATGAGGTGACCTTGGAGATCGTAATACAAGGATGTGATCTCTGAGCTCGTGTGGTTGTACAAATGAGTAACTCTTATGGGATTGGCAAGGTCTGCATAAAAGAACTGAAGGTGTTGCCCTAGGCTGGACTTACTGGCGACACGTCGCCCAAGCCCATCATAGTAATACTGCACAGTCCAGCCAGAAGCCTTATTATAAGCTTTCTGCAGCAGACCATTAGAATTATATTCAAATATGTCATTTCCCCTCTGCCTCAGAAAGCCATCTTCATCCATTTTATACTGAATTTCTCCCAGTCTGGTGATGCGGTCTCGGAGGTCATATCGGAGAGGAGTAAGACGAGCACTATTTCCATGGCTTAAGAGGTTGATGTTTCCATTCAGATCATAACTATAACGCCACTGGGTTTTGTCATTTACGGAAACAGTCTGCAGTTGCCCATCAGCATCGTATTCATAGAAGTATCTTGTTATGTTGGCATCCACTCCCACTCTTGTATCACATATTACCATACGCCCCATATTATCATACTGAATAGTCATCCAGTAGGCAATTGCCTTTAGGATTTCATATTGGACTTCAATAACTTGTCCGTTGGCACTGAAGATCTTGGTGTGCTTCATCACTGTAGTAGTTATGACCTGATTTAAATCGTAATTAATTACACTGAATTTTCCAAACTGCTCTGTTCTACCAGACACATCAACATATCGGTACAGATCTATGGGCAAAGGGGTTTCATTGATCACAGCTTGCATGCTGGTGACGCGGAAGTTGTTGTAGCTGTAGTCAAACCGAGCGTTCACCAGACCTTCTTCACTGAATCTGAAGATCTGGCGTCCAATAAGAGGTCCTGAGGAGTCAAAATAAAAATAATGAGACCAGAGCTAGATGCTTAATGTTGAACAATCAGAAAGGTTATTTTCCTTAGTAGTGATGCAAAATAAGACATTAGAGGTTGACCTCGGTGCATGGGCATATCACCTCATAGATACATAGTCCCACAGTTGTGGTCATTAAATATGAAAAAAATACTGTGTGTTATAGCTATAGAATAATTTAATTATAGGACCTATGTAAGTAATAACCCATCCAGTAGTTTGGGGTGATGAAACTATTAGAAACATGCTTTCTTGTTGTAATCACTGGTAACAATACTTTTAGTTCATTTAACCCGTGCTACAGAATCAGCAGGTCAGATTTCCACACAGTCCAGGATTAAAGTAACTGGATTTGGGCATTTTACAAGCTCAAGGGATGAAATATGTTCAAAAGTTCTGGGTTTTGAACATATTTTGCTATCAGCGGAGGCTTATAGAGGTCACATGGGGCTTGAGCTCGTTTCAGTGAGACTCAAATCTCGCAGCTGCATCTTTGGGGTGATTTGGTGCTGAGTTAGAAATGAGCACACAGTTAGACCAGGTTCTCTGCTCTCAACTTTTCTGAGAGCTGACACAGGGACAAGGAAACTTTTGGTGGTTTTCTAAGGAATCACCTTTCATGCCGCCTATAATAGGTTTTTAATTTTCAAAGGAAGGTAATTGAATAACTCAAGGGAACATGTGTTGGATGGAATGTCTGAGGTTAATGATTCTATTTCACACTGTGGCCAGCAAAAATTTCAGAAGAAAATACTGATATGGCTGTACACATAACCACCGTTTCAGAACAAACCTGTTTGCCTATATCTGATTGTGCAGATGAAGCCGTCATGCATCAGGTGTATTGTCTTAATCACTCCAGAAGACTCTTCATACGTTAATGTGACCTGAGTGGTATCATAAAGAATCTCAGACAGTCGTGCTTGTTTGGTGTATTTGTATAACACTCTGCGGCCTGTTCCCAGATGCAGGGTCTGTAGCAGTCGGCCATCTCGACTGTAGTCTTGGATAAAAGAAGTGCCACTGTCTGGTGGGGTGTAGATGTTCCGGTAGTAGCCCACCGAAAGCATGGTGTGTAAGCTGTGACGCACCATACTCGGCATGGTGACCGAGAGCAGACAGTCTGACTGGTCATACTCAAAGATGTAACGCCTCTGGCTATGTAAGAGAAGCATCACAGACTGAAACAAGACAAAGGCAAAATAGCATATTATGTACCACTGAAGTTGAGGAGAATAAAGAAACACATTCATCCATGCAACGCAGATTTATCGAGCACTTACTATGAGCCAGGCACTGCAGTGGACGCTAGTGGATAGAGTAGTGGGAAATCATGGTTTTTATCCTCATGGAGCTTACAGTTTAATGGAGGAGGAAGACAAGCAACCAAGCAATTACAATATTGTATGAAATGTTTAATGACAGAGGAAGGGCAGGGTGCTTAGCAGAGGAAGAATAACTAACCCAGACTTAAGAGTTGAGAAAACGCTTCCTGGAGGAAGTGACTTCTGAGGCCTAAAGAATGATCAGGGCAAGGAAGTGGTGGGCGCAGGGTAGGGAGACAGTACTCCTGACAAGGGCACAGCATTGTGAGTGGCTGGTTAAGAGAGATGGTTTTTCAGAGAATTAGAGCAATTTCGTGTGGCCAGAGCAAGAGTGTGTTGGAGTGTGGGGTGGTGGTGATGAGTGGCAACAGACCAGGCCCGTGAAGTAGGCTGGGTCCAGATCACGTTGGGCTTTCTAAGCCATGTGAAAGAAGCTGGACTTAAACATGTTGGCCACAGGAACCATTGAAATCAAGTCAAAGGGTGAGGTGCTTGCAGAACTGGGAGAAGCAACGAGGTCAAAATTCCAGAAAGGTTACAGTTTGTGAAGCATGCACGTGGAGATGGATTGGAGGGCGGTAAATGGAGGCGGGGCATGCCACATATTGAGTTATGGTCACCAAAAAGTATTTATTGACTTCACATAGACAGACATGTCTTCCTCAAAAGTTGTATATAAAATGTTATTATTATTGCTTTGCAATTCATGTTTTGTTTTTTACTTGGGTGCAGTTGACATTTAAAAATTTTTTTAGTTTTAAGTAATCTCTACATCCAATGCGGGTTTCAAACTTACAATCCTGAGATCAAGAGTTGCATGTTTTACTGACTGAGCTGGCCAGGAGCCCCTGTAGGTGACATTTTAAAAATATTTGAATGTACTTGACAAGCAATTCATATTTTAAACTATATTAGGGGAACAGGCCGTTAGAAGTGAAAAATTCTCTGGATATGCAACCCTTTTCCTCCACTGATCCGTATTTCAGGAACAGTTATTTGTTGAGGTGTAATGCCTCGCATGTAATTAAGTATTTCATTGATATTGGCTTTACCTTATTTTCATTTTAAATACAAACATAAAAGGAGCACTGTTTTACTGAAGACTCAATCCTATTTCTAACTGAAAAGCATTTAAATCTCATCTCTTAATAAAAATAAAAAAGAATGCTCAGCCCTGGAAATTCTCAGGTAACATTTTAAGGATGCTTTTCCTCTCCTTTCTTGAAAATTACCTTATCAAGCAAAAGGATTTAGTTGAAGTTTATTTTCTAACGTTTGTGTTACGTAAATAATAGGTATCTTTTCATTCTCTAGACATAAATTACATAAATATTTATGAATACGAATTGCATAAGCACATATAATGTACATGTAAGCCTTCTAAACATGAAATTAGATTCGAATATTCAATGTATTTCTTGAAACTGCATCTCCTCCCTGCCCTTCCGAGAATTGTTGATTTGGAATCGCGTGTTGGTACCGTGAAGCCAAAGTCAGCCGTTACTTGCTCCTTTGTTCATCCTGCTTTTCCCCACTGAGTACTCTGCCTTGCGGGTACAGAGCTGCGTGCAGAAGCCCTGGCACCTCATCAGCTGTGGACAACGTGCAGTTCCAAAACCCCCACTGCACAGAGGCAGGAGACTTGGCATTTCTGTGTGGGCATGAGGACATGAGGGAAGAACCATGTCCTTGACCGAGGCAGAACCCACAGACCCTGGGGGGAGCTGGCGGAAGATGCCTATGCTCCACGTCTGATTTCTCAGCTCCTTTCCACTCTCTTCTGTCACTTTGCCATGAACAAATGACATCTGTCACCTGCGATGCGGGCCAGGGACAATCACCATATGGCGATCACGCATTATCTCGTAGCAGCCTGCCTGGGCTGTGCCTTTTCCAGTCGCTGTCTGTGCCTTGCCAAACATTTATAGCGCATCGCCATTGTGCTGTCCCCCCCTGTCTCATCCCCTGCGCTGCAGTAAACCTGTGCCTGACCCCGTTCCTAGGTGCTGATGCTATTAGAAATGTCGTGAATGTAACCGTGGTGCTGCCAGAATACCATTTAGCTCGCACTTGGCTGCCTTTTCACTTTAGGTGGGCATTATTATCAGTGTGTTCAAAAACAATGCCTATGAGTCCATCCAGTGCCCACAGTTGTGCTACAACAGATAAAAGGCCATTTCTTAGGAGTCCAAACAATAGAGTGGGAGACTTTGTATTTTTTAAATTGGTTGTGAGATTCAAAAAGAGAGCATTGTAAATAAGAAAAAAAGAACAAGCACGTATATTCATTTGAAGAAGACTAGAAATGAGAGATGGTAGAAATTTGAAAAGTTAAAGCATTTGAATAACCACCAGATGGCAGTGTGGGGCCACCTGGAACTCAAGCTACAGCGCGTTGCATCCCCGGAGACAGCCTTTGAAAATTTCAGCCCCAAAGAGGTAATTTTGTGTAAAAGTATCAGGCTACAGCATCTTATTAAATGATTGTAAAATATCTTTAAATGCATTTTAAAAATTAAGTCCTTAGGAACGATTTTAAGAAACCACAAGATTTACATTTACTGTAATACAAAATTTTAGCCCCAAAGTCTTCAAAATATAATTAACTCAGAGAAGTCTCATAAATCAAGATAGAGAATTAATGACCACATAGAGAAAATTTAAGAAACAATAATTGATTTTTTTAATAGAGAAGAGATTATTTAAGCAACCGCAGCTATTACCCAAATAATTATTTTTCTCCTAATGGCTAGAGACCATTGTGCATGGAAATGATACAGGTAACTTTCACCTGCTTTAGTGGAAGTCACACAATTTTGACAAAATTTTTGCACGTTAAGGTGAACTATCTGCTGTTGTTTTTAATATATCATGGTATAGGGGTCGCAAGCAAATTTACAGAGATAACACCGGATGGATTTTGAGATATAAAATGAGGCATATGCTTTCAAGCTTGAGAATCCTTACTTTAAAATATACTACGAGATCCGGTCTCTTTGTTTTTGCTCTGCCCCACCTGTAGTGAAAGAATGTGCCCGCAAAGGCCACGTCAAAGAGAGGATGGAAAAGGGCACAAGGAGACACAGAACCTCATCATCTCACTGGAAAAGCTACATAAAAGTTGGATTTGGGTAAAATTCAATATTCTTTCCCACCTCTTTGCTTTTTTCTAGACTTACAATTTCAAAAATGCTTTGATTTTCTTCTTTTTTTCCCCCTTTGTTCATTTCCTTTCCTCCTTTCCTTCCTTCTGCTCTTCCTTGTTTGAATTAACCTACCAGCAGCAGCATGTATGTGGCGTTTGTTCTGGACTTAAAACCAAATGGAAATGGAAAGGGACTAACTTTTATCAGAAGATGTGCTGGGCACTTTATATTAAGTTATTTCATTTAATCATCACATCTATTCAGTGAATTCGTTATTATTACTGGTAATTATAAGGTTAATAATCTCATGATAAATGATTTTTGGAAAGTAAAGAACCATTCCAAAACTGTGGGTTTTGCACATTCTGAGTTTTGCATAATAGGATTGTTTAAGCCAGGAGCTACCTTTTAATTAGAGAACAAATTAAATGTGAACTCAAGAAAGGGACAAAAGTCAACTAAAAGGCACAAGTCATTTGGACTTGTCTCACTGGTCAGTAAACTAGTCTCTGAAAGTCACAGGGCATCTCTTGATACATGATACATCGATCAGGTCTTTCTGTCCACTGGAGGATCGAGTTTTGTTTGTTTGTTTGTTTGTTTGTTTGTTTTGTTTTTAAAGAGTTATTGCCAACTAAGTTTCTGTAGCAAAAAGAACTTACGTGACGTTTCCTTCACATGATTCTTTGCTGAGCAAAGTTCGATGACATAATTAGCTAATTCAGAAAATAGAAACAATAAAATTGGTTCCTTGGTGTCAGAGAGGCTACGTGCAGGGCTAAATATTAGATTTTCAATACATTTTTTTTGTTTTTGTATAGACAGCATAGGAAAAGTCTTAGAGATTCAGATGCAACCGTGTGCAGTCAGTTAGAGCTCAGTGGGCAAAGTATGGCACTAATGGGATTAGGAGCTGAAATCCTAGGGAGTGTTGGCTACTTCACTAGCCACATGCATGGCCTGTGGAAGGGTCAGTGCAAATGCATACTCATTCCTCACAAAACAAATCAGTTTATAATCTAGTAATCAGTGGCATCTTTAAAAAAAAATTTAAAATAAATTTATTTTTGAGAGAGAGAGAGAAAGAGAGAGAAAGGAAGAAAAAATAGGGAAGGGGCAGAGAGAAGGAGAGACAGAATCCCAAGCAGGCTTCATCCTGTCAGTGCAGAGCCCGATGTGGGGCTCAAACCCACGAACTGCGAGATCATGACCTGAGCTGCGATCAAGAGTTGGATGCTTACCAATGGAGCCACCCAGATGCCCTTGGCATCTTTTTTTCATATGAAGGGCATCGCTCCATGCATTTACCATGTAATGGGGCTCATTTAACTTTGTACCAAGTTTAGCACTTTGTGGGACACGAGCCATGGGATTTTTCAAATCATTTTTGTTTCCAGAATTCAAGAGGAAAGACCTACTCTGTAAAATTCAGATGTTCCCAGTGTAGAGTACAGATTATAGATTTGATCTATTTCTTCAGCAGACAAGGGGTGGCTCGAACAGAGGACTCCCTTCTTTACCCTGGCTTCGAAGTGGAATTCTGTTGTATCTCCTAGGCATTTCCAATTTGGCAAATTCTCTAGCAACTGCTTCTGGTAGTTATAGTTTTATAGTGACATGCAAGCACTGGCACACTTTTTTTTCCCATCAAAACTTTGGGGCATGTATCAGAAAGGCTTGACATTATTTGGCGTAAACAGTGAAATTCTGTCATGTGAGATATGAGCTCCTATGACTTCTCTAAGAACTTTTAGGGGTTAGCTTGCCCTGAATGCCCTTAAATCCTCAAGAGAAAGAATTTTTCAACTGTCCCAGAAATTAATTCAGGACTGATGAATCCAGTTGAATGGATAGATTTGGGAAACAAGAGACATCATCTTGGGACATCAGAAATTAACATGGAGGATAGAAATCAGTTTCTCTTATTCTCTGCTGCTGATCTGGCCAGAAACCATTTTGCCATGCGGGGGCTGTGTGGTAAATGGTTCCGGTGGTGGGATTAAAATCCTTGTCTATTTCTGCCAGATGGGAGGCTCCGGGCTCCCATTACGGGTGCTGTTGGAGACTCACTGTACACAAAGGACTTTTACCAATGCGGCCTCACTGCCACCATTTGCTCAGACTGATTACTTGCAAAAATTAGGCTTGAAATGTATAAGAATAAACCTTCACTGATTATCCTAACAAAATCAGAATTCCTTGTCCTCTGTGTAAGAGGCTATTTTCCAGAGCTGAAATACATTAACACACAATTTTACAATTTTCCACCCATTTTACCTCAGTATGAGCTTTCATAATAATGAAGATACCTTTTCAAGAGCAGTAGCAAATACGCTCAAATAAGGAGAAAGCTAAGCCATTATCCTGACTTCAGTTTGAAAGAGTATCTGGCAGAGTGTGGGGTTGGGGAAAGTTTTCAGCTGAAAAACAGCTTCTTCTTATACATTCATTTTGTTGTTATTGTTACTTGTACAGAGACGAACAGCCAGAACAGAGTTTTCTCCTGTGCGTCTCTTCACCAAGATTGGTAACTAGGGCCATTTGCAATATTCTCATTCAGAAACTCAGAACTAGTTTCTTCTCCTTACATACTTACCTTTTCCAAGTAGGTATAGCTCCAAATTTTCCCATCAGCCCACGTTCTTGAAATTATTTTTCCACTCTGGTCATATTCCATTTTTTCATTCCACGTCCCTCTTTGAATAAACGTCACCAGTCCCGAAGGTGAATATGTGATGTTCACTTCGTTGTATCTGCTTACAGGAGACCACAGAACAGGTCGTCCGGTCTGGTCGTACAGAATTCGAAGGGTGAATTTCCGGTGGTCATCATATATTTTTCCCGTGCGAGTTATATGATCAAAATCTATGGAGAGCAGGTTTCGGTTATGGGCCTACGAAACAGATATAAGATAACATTTAAGCACTGCTTTGGTTCCTCTCGTCAAGTGAATTCACACCTTAAGTTTACCTCGAGCTAAAGACCAAAGAAGATGTTGGGGGTGGGTAAGAGGGAAGGCCAGTTTTGGGAGGTTTTCAGTCAAAGCACAGTAAACCAGGGTATGGTTTTTATGCAGAATTAAGTCCTCACCTTTTCCATTGGTAAGAGTTTGTAGATATTTAGGGCCATCCTCCTCTTCCAGGTACAGAGAGGGAGACGCCCTTACACATGGAGATTTCCCTTACAAACATCAAATGCTTCTTCCAAAAGGGTAACTTCTACTCAGTTTTCAGAGCTTCTCCTGTATCTGCTGTTTCTTACAATCAGCCTAAAATAATCTTTCTGCCAAAAAGGCATATTTTAGCATGGCAAAATTCTGCTGTCCTTCAAATGAAAAAGGAGAGACTTTGACAAGTGACCCAGTGGCCCGCTGGGTCAAGAGCCAAGTAATTAACAGCTTGTCTGTGCACCAGGTCATTTCTGCTATCAGGGGCTTAGTTTTCTTCTCTGGGAAATGGGAATGCTATTACCACTTCATACCACAGAGTTGTGCTAGGTCTTAAATAAGACTACATATACAGGTATCTGGTGAAATGTAAAACTATTACTTAGTAATTAGTGTTTTAAAAATATGATTACTTTTCTCATTTAGGTTAGGCTTTTGAATGGGCCTCTGTGTCAGATTCCCAGGTGGTTGTAGTTTGGTGTACTAGATTTATATCTGTAGGAATTCCAATGTGACCTGGAACAGAATGTTAAATATCTCGCTAATGAGGAAGGGAAAGAAACCAACAATAGGGCTTGACGACATTAATCATAGTTGAACTAAGCGGATTCACTCACTACTCAGCTAAACTTTATGTTCATTTTTAACTTTTGTGGACAAGGGTCCCTGTAAATACCTGAAAGCTATGGCCTGTGCACCCAGATAAATGCACACACAACATACAGGAACGTTTTAAATGAAATCTCAAGGGGGGGGTTCTGAAACCCAATGGTGAAACCTCTACAGGTCTCAAGAGCCCAATGTTCAAATCTCAGTTCCGAATGAGATTTTAAAGAAGTTTTTATTTAAAATTTTTTATTTTTGTTTTTTGAGATAAAACTGACATATAACATTGTATTAGTTTCAGGTATACAACACAATGTATATATTGTGAAGTGATCACCACAATAAGTCTCATTAGCATCCATCTCCACCCATAGTTACACTTTTTTCTCTTGTGATGAGAACTTTTAAGATGTACTCTCTTAGCTTTCAAATGTATAATACAGCCTTATTAAATGTAGTCACCGTGTTGTACGTGACATCGCCAGGACTTATTTATAACTGGAAGTTTATACTTTTGATCACCTTCATCTATTTCCCTTCCTGTCCCCTACCCCCTGCCCCACAGCCACCGATTGATTCTTTGTGTCTGAGTTCAGGTGTTTTATAAGATTCCACGTGTAACT
>NC_043717.1:87004023-87030924 GCF_006229205.1 Suricata suricatta
ATATATATAGTTTCACTTTTACCCTCAGCATGATTATGTGGACTAAAAGGACTTGAATAAAATAAGGACAGTTAATTAATTACAAAGTACAATTAACCATAGAGTACTGTCTAGATGTCAGTATACTGACACAGGGCATAAGCATGGTTTAACCACCTCAAGGAGGAGGAAAAGAAACTAATTAGGTAAAGCTACTTTAACCATAAACATTCATTCATAAAAATGACCATGCAACTTTCTTTATGAAAGTACTCAGGCTGTAAGTATGTGCATGTTTGTGTGTGTAGGCTGCAGTAGCAATAGCTGGTGTTGTAGGAGCGAATTTATTTTAGATAATTCAAGATTTAAAATGACTTAGAAAGATATCTAGGATATATTGTGAGCATGAAAAAAGCATGTCATAGTGGAATGAAATACAGTATAATCTCATTTCTGTTTAAAAAAATATCAGGAAGAACACTCTTCTCTCAGGGAGTAGAATGATGGGAGAGGTAGAACTTTTCAATGTACTTTAAATAATTTTGCAGCACTTGATTTCATGAACTACCTATTACACATAAAGTACTTAGAACAAGGCCTAGCATGTATTGTTACACACATGCTCTTTTAATTCTATTGTTTATTTATAGTAAGCTTGTGTTACTTGCATTTAAAAAACAAAAAAAATCAACTTATCATATCAAGAGCAGTGGGAGTTGTCTAGTAAGTGAAAAGTAGAGTTGAGTAAATGCTATACATCCCCTACACTCTTGCAGATAACAACCACTGGACAAAATCCAATACAAACAACAATGACCTGTAGGCACTGGAGTGTAAGCAAAAGCAAGTAGATTCTGGAGGGGAATCAATACTTGGAAGATGAGAAATCATGAATGAGTTTCAAGTTTCTATGGGTTGGGTTTTGTTTTCTTTTGGGGGGGGGGACCTGAAAGTAGAAAGTTATCTGAGCTACACAAGGTGACAAAAACCTTGACAGAAAATTCTCGGTATCTGTGGCTTAAAGAACCAGAGGACAGAGTTCAGGCAATTATAGCCACTGGAAAGTCAACTGAGAATCCTCAAAAGGAGAGGGAAAGGTTGCACCCCACACTCTGGGCATAAACTCTGACCAAGTCTGCAGCTGACCCTGGACGCACACATGTGTGAAGCTGGCTCCAACTGAGAATAACAGAACCGAAAGGAGACTGCAGCTGCGACCTGAAAGGCACAGTTAGATGCCTAAGTCAGAATGATCGAATTGCTTGCTAAAAGAAAAAGAGAAAAAAAATCAATATTCTTTAGAGGAATATAATATAATCTAGAGTCTCCACAATTTACCAATCACAACGTCTAAGATACAAAACCAAAATTATTCAATATATGATAAAATACAAAAACATGAGCCATTCTCAAGAGAAAAGCCAATGTGATTGAGACTCACTCCAGGATAACCTAGATGGTGGACTTAGTAAACAAGGGATTTCATTCGTGTAACTATGCTTGCAGGCATGAAGAAAGATATGGTCACAATAAATAGAAACATAGAAAATATCACCAGAGAAAAAGAAAATATAAAAAAGACAGATGGAAATATAGAGTGAAAATTACAATATTTGAAACAAAACATGAAGAAATCCAAGTCAAGGACGTACTTCATTTTCATGAGTCTCTTCTGGATAACAGTCAATCTGGGGATATTTGCTTAGTTCATCTCTTTTTTAAAAAAAAAAATGTACAACACTCTCAGAGGTAAGGTCCCCATGGCACTTCTGTAATTCTTCCTGTAATATTTTGAGAGTTAAATATTCTGGCACTGGGGCTCCAATCCAAGATCTATTGGATTATATCATCTAGGATTTTAGAGTTGGAACACGGCCTTAGTCTCAGTCAGGCTTTTAAATTGAGAGGTCATGTCAATTCAGAATGATGGGCGTGGCCCTTTCCAAGCAGGTACGGAAATAAGCAAACAGAGCACATCCACAGAAAGAAGAAAACAAATGTGCAGACAGAAATACATGGCAAGATTGAGACCTGGGATGTACTGACTTCATTCTAATTCCTTGTGCCAGTCTCTTATTAGGTCTTATAAAGATTTCTGTCCTTGGGTTCTCTGAAATAATGTTATATTCTTACAGTAAGTTCAGTTTCTCACTTTTTTGTTTTTGTTTCTGTTACTTGCAATTAAGAGTCTCAATTACACAGCTATGTATATTTCTACTCTTTGGCCATTCACCTATTGATGAGCTGCTGTATGTGGCAATGGTTTGAGGGGGAGAACTGGAAGCAATATGCACATGAACATAAGGCACCTTCCCAAACTTCACAATAAGGGCTATATATTGAGAAGGGAATTAGGGAAAAGTGTAATGACTAAGATCAGTTATTTGTAGAAGAAATGCATCCGAAACCATAATCTATGACTGAGTGTTCAAGTATTCCAGGAATAGCCAGATGAGATTCAACACACATGCTGAGTTAGAATAGTTTATCTGATAAGAGAATGTCCTATCAGAAATGTGAGAGACATAAAAAAGAAATTATAGAATTTATCATTGTCCTCCCATGTTGCCTATTTAAGGGGGTCCTCTGATTCAAGAGCCTAAGTATCCCATACTGGGATATTAAGAGTTTGATCTTCTAAACAACCCTTTTTTCCTTCTCATATCCACTGTTGTCTAGAAACCTGGTTATTTGGCTTCCCATGTAGCTTCTGAACAGGAAATTAATGCTTGAACTACTGACAAAAATATTTTAAGCAGCTTGAAATCTATGTTTCATATTTTAAATTAATCAGTTGGCCTACTGGTTTTATACGTCAGCCTCTTATAAGAGTTCAGTTAAGGTAAAGAAGACCCCTGATGATCAAATAACTTTTAATGCTGTAAAAAACAGAATGGACTTGAATTACCAAATAGCAGAATGAGATAGTATGTCCCCAAGAGGCCCAGATTTGCAATCCAGTCTTTCTAGATAATGAATCTATCTTGTCATTCTCTGTAATTAATATCCAAATAGGTGAAATTTCAAATTATTCCCAAATATTGTGCATTGCTCAACAGTATTAAGAAAGACACAACAGGCCAAAAAGGGAGTCACCTGTGCTAAGCTCCATGTCAAGAAACAGAAACTTAATAACTAACCTCATTACAGTTTTGACCTTCCCCAGCAATATAATCTTAACTGGTCAGTCTGGAATTTCCTGGTCAGCAGTAGTAAGGTACTTTGCTCTTTTCTTGCCCCTGTTCCCTTCTGCCTAACAAACTCTCCCATTTTTTAATAACTCTTCAGAGTTCCTTTCTGGTTGCTAGATGGGATGCTGATCAATTCATGAATCACTAATTCCAATTAGATCTTCAAATTTGTTGTTTAACAGATTTGGTTCCAGAAACCAAAGTGAACTCCAAATTGACAACCAAAGTGAACTTCTGATAACATTTGAGGATGATGAGAAATAGAGGCATGGTACCCTATAAAACTCTTTGAGTTCTCTTTTTCACCGTTTGTGAGGGCTGTGAATAAATTCCTCCCAGTCCTGAGCTCTGTCTTTGTGTCTAGCTCCTGATCTAATTGGCTTTCCAGAGTTCCCAAATTAACTGCAAACCCCAGCCCTTGATTCTGTCACCAGATCAATATGGGAACTGTTAGTGGCAGTTAACAGTTCCCCATTTATGTAGAGCCTACAGTCGACATCCCTTATTTGTTGAGCTCTGCTGTTCCAATCTTTTTCCTAATCCCTAGATTCTATGATGGGAACTGTTGATGGTTACCAGCTGGGGTTGGACTGGATCTGACTTAGCAACTAGACTCTGCCCAGGACCAGATTGGGTCAGACATAGGCTGAACTGGGTCTAGTATAAGGCTTTGGGTAAGCAAAAATTTAAGCTAAGGAAATTGCTGATGGAAACCTTAGAAGCAAAAAAGGTGCTGCAAAGTTGGCAGGCATAGGTTGAGCACTGTTAGCGTACTCCTCACATAATTCAGACTACAGTATTAAGATAAGTTGCTCATGGAATAAGTTGGACTGACACAGAGTCATCTGCCAACCTCAAGAAAATTTTCCTACAACGAGATTTACTATAAAACATCACAGAACTTCTGACTTAGCAACATATCCCTTTTTGGTATTAATTTGGCTCTGAAAGATCCAAAGGCCTAGATAAATAGATACAGGATTGCTAGAAACCATTTCTGAACTCACAAAGTTGAGAAAATCTCCTTGTGAGGTAAGGCGGGTTTTTAAGGCCTCCCACTGTCAGATGGCAACAAATGTCTACCCCCACTCAATTAATTTTGCTTGAGCACTGACCCCCCAAGGCGCCTGGCTGACTGATATCAGGAGTGGCTTGTCCTCTTATGCTAAAAATATACTAATTGTAACTTGTGAAGGAACTTATAGGAGTTTCTTCTTTGTGATTATAGGAGCAAATATTACATTTCCTGAGAAACCTGTTTTTCTTCCCCCCACCCAAGAAAACAGCTACTGATCCCTGCTCATAAAGACTAACTCTTGCCTTGGCTATGCTAAAAACATTGCTTTGTATTTGAATATTGAAGATCCCTTCCTTCCCCATATGATAAGCATCTAAGTCACCTACATCAATCACTATTGATAAAGATTATGCATGAGTTTCCTACCAATCTATGTTCTGGGAAATTTTTACATACCAACGAATGTGTCATCAGAAATCATTGTCTAAGGCAATTGCCACTTCTGTTCTATACTCCATACATTTTTTCAGTAATTAAGGCAGACTCTCTGGTCAGCGTAGAGATGCCTGCCTGGTGATCAGAAAGAAACTGAGTCTCTCTCAATGCCTTTTGCCAACCCCATCCATCCTTCAGGGAGCCCTGGAGCTGCTGGAGCTGGAATCGGCAGATGATAGATTAGATAGACAGACAGATAGATATATAGATGGATGGATTTATTTTAAAATAGGATCTTAAATGCCAAAGAATTAAGCATGCCATCTTCCAGGATACCTGTGTATTTTATTTCTAGGAACTATGGTCCTGGAAGCTATAAATATCTACAAAAACGGCAAAATCTTACTCAAAACAATGTAGAAATTCAATGGCCATTATTGGAATTATTCCAGTTAGACAAGATCATTCACTTAAGAAATGCACTTAAGGGGCACCTAGGTGTCCCAATCAGTTAAGAGTCCTACTCTTGGTTTTGTCTCAGGTCATGATCTCACAGCTCATGAGTCAGATGTCAGGCTCTGCACTGACAGCATGGAGGCTGCTTGGGATTCTCTCCCTTTCTTTGCTTTTCTCCCACTCACTTGTGTGCGCATGCACACGAGCGCTCTTGCTCTCTTTCTCTCTCTCTCAAAATAAATAAAGACAGGTGGTAGTGATGGTGGAGGGCACTTGAGGGGAAGAGCACTGGGTGTTGTATGGAAAACAATTTGACAATAAAATATTATGGAAAAAAAAATAAAAAAAATAAAAAGTAGAAGTGTACTTGAAAGTAAAGGTTTCTGAATACAACAAACAGAATGGTATACCCACTTCAATTGGTATGCAGAAGATTTCACTAGGCTTCAAAAATCCCAAAATAGCCTCATTCAAAGATGCAATGCAAAAGATGAATAAAAAATTGAGAACAAAAGAGGTACCTAAAACAAATTCTGATAGTCACCAAAGATATACTGTCTACTTTAGGCCCCACTTTGGAGTCTGCAAATGGGACCCTGGAAAAACTGATAGAAACCAACTACCTAAGGGTGAGTATTCTTCCCACAGTCAGCTCTCCCAAATCTCTGTCTGTGGTACCTGATAAAGGGAGGAAAGTAAAACATCTTTTGCATCATTTTGGGGAATGCCTCTTAAGAAGTCCAAGGGGTTATTTAATACTGCTAGAGATATTTACTGTCTGTCCTGGCTGGAAACTGACAGGTTATTTTAAAGAATTTTTAAGTATCTCTGTGGTCACAAATTGGTAGCTGATATTCAGAGCTTGATAATATTTTTGTAGGCCTCCTTTCCTGAGTTGAAATAAAACTATGTACCCAGAGAGGGAAAAAGCCTTCTGAAGTCCCTCTGGAAGGGTTTACTAAAACAAACAGCTCTAAACAAAACCATAGAAATCTTCTTATTTCTATTTTAGTTGGAAATCTTCACCCTTAAGAGAAAGTAAATTTTGGATGATGTAGTTGGATAGGTAGATCAACCTATGATGTCATTTAGGCTGCAACCCAATTCTTTAAAGAATTGAGAACAACTGTCTTTATCTTAAAGATTTTTTAGGGGTGCCTGGGTGGCTCAGTTGGTTAAGTGTCTGACCTCAGCTCAGGTCATGATCTCACGGTTTGTGGGT
Organism: Suricata suricatta; assembly: GCF_006229205.1. Lineage (NCBI taxonomy): Eukaryota > Metazoa > Chordata > Mammalia > Carnivora > Herpestidae > Suricata > Suricata suricatta. Next base: position 87,010,325 of record NC_043717.1, read on the forward strand.
TCGAGCCTTGTGTCAGGTTCTGTGCTGACAGCTTGGAAGGAGCCTGGAGCCTGCTTGGGATTCTGTGTCTCCCTCGACCTACCCCTCCCCCACTCTGCGCTCGCTCGCTCGCGCTCTCTCTCTCTCTCTCTCTCAAAAATAAATAAATGTAGGAGTGCTTGGGTCTGGGTGGCTCAGTCAGTCGGTGTCCAACTTTGGCTCATGTCATGGTGTCGCAGCTCACGACTTTGAGTCCCACATCGGGCTCTGTGCTGACAGCTCAGAGCCTGGTGCCTGCTTCAGATTCTGTGTCTCCTGCTCTCTCTGCCCCTCCCCCACTCAGGCTCTGTCTTGACTCTGTCTCTCTTTTTCTCTCTCTCAGAAATAAATAGACATTAAAAATATTAAATAAATAACTATTAAAAATTTTAATGAAAAAAAGATTTTTATAAAACTAGCAACATAGCTCTTGAGGCAGTTCAAAGTCACCCATTACTTTTTACCAACCCTAAAACTTCCCCTGCTTATTTCAGAATATTTGTAAGTATTGTACAGGTTCTGGCCTCAGGAAACAAAGTCTTGGAGGAACTTGCATTCTATCCCTGTGCCTTGGGAGATATAAATCTAGGCCATCTCTTCAAAGCACTAACTTCAGAGGGGGTACTTCTTATCAGAAGGAAAGGTTACTTGAAACTTAGGAGAATGATAAATATAATAAATCATCATCACCATCATCATCATCATCATCATCATCACCTTAAATGTCTTACCCACAAAAAATGTCTTTACACATCTCATGGATAAAATTTCACAATGAAAGCTATGAGGTCTCCGTATCTGTCTGTTTGTTCATGTGTATCTATATATTTGTATACTGTAGATGTGTGGCATTTTTCTACCTCCAGATGTTATTGCCAAAATTAATTGGTTAAAGAGCTCTATTTAACTTGTTTAAAGAAAATTAAGTGCTCACATAAGTTAAATTACCAAGAATATAACAGAAACTAAGTTAAATGAATTTCAGGTGCATGTGACCTGGGAAAATATTTGGTATTAAAGCAAATTTAAAATTTGTTAGTTTAATTAAAATTGGCAAGTATTTAGAGTTGTCAGCATTAAATATAAAACTTGTATTCTACTGTGGTTTACTAATCAAATAAGTTCATGTTATCAGTTACAAAACTTGTCAGCCAAGAAAATAACTTAAGATGATGACTGACATGTAATGTCTAAGAAAGGTTTTGTAGGCAACATGAACATAATTATTAAAAACAGGTAAATTAAATAGGTATAAGTAAGTATGATAAAAAAAATTTTAAATAGTTTCTCACAATCTTTGGTAACTTAAATCCTTAAAGTTTTCCTAAGTTAAGTTAAATGATGAGTTAAAGTCATTAACATACAGAACATTTCCAAAAAAGATAAAATACCAAGAGGTGCCTGGGTGGCACCGTTGGTTAAGTGTCTGACTCTTGATTTCAGCTGAGGTCAAGATCTCAGGGTTCACGAGTTCAAGCCCGGCATCAGGTTCCATGCTGACAGTGCAGAGCCTGCTTGCGATCCTCTCTCTATCTCCCTCTGTCCCTCCCTACTCTCTCACTCTTTCTCTCAAAATAAACAAACTTTAAAAAAAGATGAAATACCAAAAAGTTACTGAATACAGGTTGATCCACTTTTTGCTTCCTTCTACAGAGGAATTAAAGATATTTAAACATGTAAACATGTTTGCTGCCATGCTGAAAAATTTACTATGAGATAATATATGCTTCTAGAAATAATTAAAAATATTTATAAATTTGCCAAGTCACAGACTATTAATGTGAAAGACAGTTTGCAATGGTTTATTTATTTTCACTAGAAATTAAGGTTTTTAAGGGTCAATAATCTAATATATAGAACTAAAACAACTAGAAATAATATGGGAAATGTTCCTATATGTGATAAAAGTGGGATATGTGTTCTTAGTAAAAGAAAGTATGAGGAATGGAAATGCATTTTTCTTGAGGAGAAAGAAAGTAATTGTGGCCTAAAGAGAGATTGATTATTTCAGAATGTGAGAGTGAAAAATATATGGGAAAATTGTAGAACGTTTGTAAGAAAAAGATTCTTAGGAAAGAATTTTTATACATGTCAAGTTGGATAACATTGAATAAATTTGTTATAAGAGTTTTTAATAATAAGCTTTAATATCAATAGTATAGTTAGGTAAAATGAAATCTTAATTTTCTTTCATGTGTTAAAAGGACAAGTCTTCTTAGATTATCGATCCACTCAACACAAAATTGTACAACTCTTTAACTTTCTGTATTTGCTCACAAAGTCTTTAATTATCACCATGATTAAAGGAGCAATTAAGTGTTGTTTCACAGTGAGCTATGATCCTATTTGACAAAGTGTTTTAAAACCTTTTAATATTTTTCACACCCCCCCCAAATCAAATTCTAAATGAACTGGTTTTTTTTGACCTTGAACTAACTCTGGGAGTTTTAAGAGGTATCCTAGAACATCTCAATTGATTTGTTCTCTCTTCTTATATAAAAGAAGATGTTAAAATTATTATGCATATCTGACATGTTAAATTACATGGGAAGCATTGTCAAATAAGTAATGCTAAGCCTTTATGTATATCCTTGTATGCATATGTTATTAATATAAGTGTTCTACAAATTGTATAAAATTCCTAAAAATCTCATATGTGATGTCAGTCATAATTCCAGTTATTATCTTGAAATGCTGTGTGTTATAGAAATAACCAAATTCCCTTGTCAATTCCATTATGATAAATTCTCATCATATTTTTAACAATGAGCATTTTAAGTCTTTTGTCATTTACAGACAGTTATTGTTTTATTCTGATGCTTTGCAAAAATGTTCCTACAAAAGTACTTCATCTTCAAGGAGATTTAAAAAAAGGACTTTTGACAAGTACAGTGTTCTGATAACTTTACGATCATAAAATTAACTGGGTAAGAATTTCCAGAACTAATGGAAGAACTGGATTCTTAATGTTAAAGAACAATGCTGATTTCTTAATGTTTTGTTTTTCCAGATTTGAGGAAACTTTTTCTCTTCAGCTCTCTATTACTTACAACAATTTGGTAAATGTTTTATCCTTGTAAAAAAGGATGAAACATTTAGGTTTTCTTTCTCCCTGATCCTTCTGGAATTTGAGAATTCTTGAGTATTACTCTTGAGTATTCCTTTCATGCATATAATTTCATATAATTATTTATGTAAGTCCAGTAAGAATCTGTTCTCCTTGTTAACAGGACACAAGCAGAAACACTGGTTATATTACCAAAGATTTGACTGGAATGTCATATTTGAGAGATTTGCATAGACTTAGCTATGACCGGACAGTGTTAATGAACTAAGGTTGACTTTACAGAGCCAATAAAAGTCCCTTGGGAAAAAAGATCTGGTACTTTGCTTAAAAGGTTCCAATGAAGCTGATATGGTCAATCACTCTCTTTGCTGCACTTATATAAATAATGGGACCAAATCCAATGCAAACAAATGAGTTTTACTGTGATCATGCTTGGAAAAAAAAGAAAAATTATGTCTGCACCTTTATAAATACTAAATTCTAATCATGTTAATTGTCTTTGAGGTTTTGTTGTATATACCTGAAATTGGACTGGATCCTGAATTCTTCTATTTCCTCAAATACCTGACTATAATTCTCTAAACTAATGTCTCCATTTTTTTCCCAACACTTCTGATTTGGAATCACTAAGAACAAAGACTGCCCTTGAATCTGCTTGGAAGGGATTTTTCCAGGTCCTTCCCACCACCCAGATGGCAGGCAAGCTTCAGGGACTTGAATCTTGGATACACATCTTACAGATGAAAAAAGTTTCACTTGAAATCTGGTCCTATGCATATGTTGGAGACCTCTAAATCAAATTGACTAGGAAGAGAAGTAGCTGCCATCAAGGTAGACTGTTTTTCCCAAAAGTATGAAGAGTTCATACTTCAGTTAAACATGAAACCCTTTTGGGGCACCTGAGTGGCTCAGTTGGTTGTGTCCGACTTCAGCTCAGGTCATGATCTCAGGGTTCAGGAGTTTGAGCCCTGCATAAGCTCTGTGCTGACTGCTCGAGGCCTGGAGCCTGCATCAAATTCTGTGTCTCCCTCTCTCTCTGCCCCTCCCCCACTCTCACTCTGTCTCTCTCTCACACAAATAAACATTAAAAAATTTTTAAAAGAAAGATCAAACCCTTTCTTCTCTTTCTTTGCTTTACCTGGGCATTAGACTATAAAGATAATGCCATCAACTGTCTCCAAGGTGATTGTTAACCTTTCAGACTGTTGGATTTGTCATCAAGAACTACAATCTGTCCATGATGGTAGAGACCCCCTGGACTGTTTCATTGTCTTTGGTTAACAACCCCAAAGCTGAGGGCCCTTGTGTCTAGACTATATGCAAAGAAAGAAACATAAGGAAAAGAAAATGAGAATAAAAACTGCCAGTGTAGTCTACAGACCCTTGGAAGGTTACTGGCCTCTATGGTGGTCAACTTTCCAGTCTTGAGCCACAGATTTAAATGGTGACTACCAGGAAGCATTTATGAATCAGAATCTGATTCCTTGGCAGATCTTACTTCCCTGGTTTGGAGTAAATGTAAATGTAAATATAATCAAGAACCTCTCCTGAACTCTTCAAAATATTGCAGAGTCCAGTACTAAAACAATAGCTGCCCAACAAAAATCCTTAGACATTCTGGTCAAAGTTTTTTTTTAAGTTTATTTATTTATTTTGAGAGAGAGTGAGAATGAGAGCATGTGCACAAGAGTGGGGAAGAGGCAGAGAGAGAGGGAGAGAAAATTCCAACCAGGCTCCACATGTCAGCACGGAGCCCAATGTGGGCCTCAAACTTACGAACTGTGAGATCATGAACTGAGCCATAATCAGGAGTCAGACACAACTGACTGGGTCACTCAGGCACCCCAAAATTATTCTTGATAATAGGATAGATATTGATTATCTTTTAGGCAAGCAAGAAAGTGTCTGTGCAATGGCCAACACCACCTGCTGTACCTGTATCTGGGGAAGTTGAAAGTCATTTATATAAGATCACTGAGCAAACCACATGGCTTAAGAAGGTGAGTTCTTCAGCAGGGTTGTTGTTATTGTTGTTGTTGTTGACTTATTTGATTTTGATTGGTTTGGATGTTGGAGACCATGGCTCCAAAGGGCACTCCAGACACTGAGAATTATTCTACTTATAATAATCATAGTCATCTCTCTGGTGCACTGGATACTCTCAAAAGCTTCGAATATTACATGTTTGCAGTTGCTAACCACCAAAGAAATGATCTCCCTAAAACTGGAATGTCAGAAAAGAAATAAAAAGAATGATTGACTTAAAAATTGTGAGCTTGATGTCATGACCTATGACTACCACAGAGATTCAGCAAAAGCAATTATGACTTGTGAATATCACACAGAAGATGGATAAAAGCTGTGATCACTACAGAGTGGTACCTGATAGTGGCACTAATGTCTTACATTTTGATTACATCTCTCAGTCAAGCTGAGAGTCTGATCAAAAGGGGAGAATTGTTAAAAAAGAAAAAACAGGCCCAAAATGGAGTTACCTGTGCTAAGCCCCATGTTACCAAACTGAAACTTAATACCTAACCTAAATGCAGTTTCAACCTTCCCCAGGAATGTAATCTTAACTGGTCAGTCTGGAATTTTCTGGTCAACAGTAGAGTAGTATTCTGTTCTTTCCCGTCCCTGCCCTCCTCTGCCTGTAAAAGTCTCCCGTTTTTCTATAGCTCTTCAGAGCTCTTTCCTACTTGCTCAATGAGATGCTGCTAGATTCATGAATCGTTGAATAAAACCAATTAGATCTTCAAATTTACTCAGTTGATTTTTGTTTTTTTTAATAGTGTTTACTCTAGTTTTGAATAGTCCATGAATATTTGGAACATCTTTTAATAGCTTCATACTGAAAATACATTTGTCTCAAGTAGGAACTATATATGGATCATATATTTTATTATCAGTATAATAGAATAATATTACTTTTGAATATAAAAAGTAATCTACATATACACAAATGTATTCACGCATTTCCAGGTATAGCTGGAAAATGTATATTGTAAGAATGTTAAATATAAAGCATAATACATATCCACTATGATATTATCTTATTTGGAAGCAGAAAAAAAGTTGCACTATATTCTCTGCCTTAACTCTGCAGTTTCAAAGTGGGAAGCAGTTGATATTTGTACAGAAAAACAAATTAATAAAGGGCATTTGCCTCTGCCATTGTGTTTTCAGATATATCTCTTCCATGTCCAACATATATGCTCTGGCAAACATACATAAATAATTGGTTACCTGTTAAAATATAATTTAACTGCATGATGTAAAATGAATTTGTAATAAGTCTTTCTACAAAATAAATAATTTTTTTCTATAGATTACCTCCTTTCATACCTACCCACACCAATTTAGGTTTATGGTATGTGGAAGAACTTTGTGGTCAACTTCAAAGGATTTAGTGGATCATCAGTCAACATTCAAATTATTTTCTCAAACACTCATGAAATTCTTAAGTGAACCCTACACAGAAATTGAAGATTTCTGGAAATCAACTTTATCCAAATGAAAGAGCTTAAAAGAAACACAGACACAGACACACACAGATACACACACACACACACACACTACAAAGCAGAAAAGAAAATTCAATGGAAGCTGATGCTCTTGTAGTTGAGTTTTAACATGGAAATGCGATATCATGGTTTGACATCTTGCTAGCTTTTCACTTGAGCCACTGTTTATATGGACAAAACAAATTTTATCAGAATGCTTGCCCTTCCCCTTCCAGTTGTTGAAAAGAAAACCATAGGCCCCAAACGGAGTCACTTATGGTAGGCCAAGCCACCAATTGGGGCTTAATATTTAACCTAATTGCAGTTTCAATCTCCTCCAGAAACGTGGTCTTAACCAGCCAGTCAGAAATTCTCAGTTCAGCAATGAGGTTATTGGTCACATGGGTCCTCTTCATCCCCCACCAAAGGAGAGTGAGGTCATCTGTGTGATGAGACTCCCTGCTTTTCCCCTCTAAGATAAAGTCACCTTTCCTGAAACAATTCTTTTCTCTTGCTAATAACTTCCTTACCTCACTCTCTTTCCCATAAAAATCTTCCATTTTGTATAACTCTTTGGAGCTCCTTTCTATTTGCTAGGTGGAATGCTGCCTGATGTATGAATTGCTTAATAAAGCCCATTAGATCTTCAAATTTATTTAGTTGAATTTTTAACACTATCCATGATAATGCAGAAAGACAAAGCAAAGGAATGAACATGGCCTAACAACTCAATGCAAAAATATGATGGAAAGACTATTTTCTATACTTTAATAAATAATGTAACTCAGGGCTGCCTGGGTGGCTCAGTCAGTTGAATGTCCAACTCTTGATTTCAGCTCATGTCATGATCCCGGACTCCTAGGATTGAGTCCCTTGTGGGTCTCTCTGCTGAGTGTGGAGTTTGCTTATGGTTCTGTCTCTCTTTCTCTCCTTCTGTCTGTCTCTCTCTCCCTCCCTCCATCCCTTCCTCTGCCCCTCTCTCCAGTTCCTGCGCTCTCTCTCCCTCTTGCTGTCTCTAAAAAGTAAAAATAAAAATAAATAAAAAGAATGTAACTCAATATGAAAATGTGACTCCAGAGCCTCAATCCAAGAGAGGTTAAAAGTTAGGTAATCACAGAAGTTATATACCTTCCCCTTAGTGTTCATGAAAATATTAGTAATTTCATTCTATACACTACTCTATCATTTAAATTAAAATGGTATTGCTCACCCAACACAACTCTGTTTCAAAGTATTACACTCATTTCATTACAGTGCTAATTGTTAACACTTGTATACAAAGGCAGATGCATATTAGCTGGAAATGAAATATCTGAAGTCATCAGCTATGGTATTGATCAAGCATCAAAGTTAGTATTTTGTAAAAATATCTGGAAAGTGTAATCTTAATAACAATTAATGTCTCTCTACAAACATTTTGTGTGTACTTTCAGCATATGGAATTAATTCAGTTAAGGAATTTCATGAACTTTGGGAAAGGTTACACTTTTAATAAATTTTGTCTTGAGGTTATTTGCTATAGGCAGATTTTTAGATCAGGTTTGCTTTTGGAGTCTTTCCAATTTAGTAATTTTCTTTTAATCCTTTGACTTCAGGCCCTGACTTTAGTGATAACTCTTAATGTAGCTTGATATTTATTGTTTGGTACCAGGGTCATCCTCCATCAAAAAGGTTTTGGAGGGTCATCAATTCCCAACAGCTTCCCTCTTGTCCCCAGAGATCATATTCAAATAACAGCATCAGGATTTGGCTGTGTAACGCCAAGGGAGTTCTGACAATGGTGTAAGCTTTTCTACAGTTTTTTGAAATTGGATGGAAAAAATAAGCCTAAAGGAGAGCAGAATTTGCCACCCTAAAATGTGCTTCTTTGGCATGTGGTTTCTTTTGAGCTGATTATTTTCAGAAAAATGGTGGACACCAGCAATGATCTAAAAACCAAGCAGAAGTAACCATTTGTAAGAAACATTTACATTTATTATAAGGGAAATCCCATTTGTAAAGGTGTCTCCTTTGCTGTACCAAAAAGAGGGGGATGACTCAATCTCTAGAAACTCCTCTGGAAAAAGCAATGACTTAAATCTACATAACAATCATACCCTTGTTTACTGTGCTCTTGTTCAGGAGGGAAGAAAAAAAAAAACTTGCAGCCCCTACAATAAACAAAAATATAAGAATAGCATTTAGTTTTTTAAGTTTACTACACAACTATGCATGATTTATATCATACTTATTTATCCATATTGACAGCCAAAGACCAAACAGTAGGTAATGTCTGTAACAGAGATAAATAATAAGTAAATGAATGAATCAGCATTTAACTGAGAGTTTACTGTGTTGAATACTAATTTGTTAATGTGTAAATTTCTGCATTAAAGTGCTAAATTAGCCTTGGACCTTGTTGTGAAATTTAGGCAAGCAGAAAAGTTCAAGTACATTATCACATATTAATTGTTAATGACTTGCATCAAGGTAACTAGTGTTATTTAAAATAAATTAACAGATAGAGAAAAAATGCCAATTAGTGAATTTACCAATTATCTGTCTTGCTATAAATATGAGTTTGTATTGTTTCTAGTCCTTCCCTATCCACATTGGCCTTGCATTCTACTTATAATGATTTCTGAAAATGCAAAGGTTGGCTAATGTGACCTGTCCAACTCTTTATGACCATCATTTCTTTAGCTGTTCACTCAATGCTTTCTCACAGAATGAAAGCATCAAAGCAAATAACAGTCTAGGTATACACAAAATATTTCAGTAGGGAACAGATTCTTTAAAAAAAGTAACTTTATAAGGCACAAAACAATACTACGCATATAAAAGAAAAATAATTTAAGTGAGGCATTGTATGAAGAAACTTAATTTTCTTCCATTCTCTTAATATGCATGGACAAAAAAAAGCTTCTTTTCCATTACCTCATCTTAAGTAGTTTTTCAAATCAAGCCCATACTCACACTCATGCTGTCACCGATAATGGATCTCATGTCAAAGAAAAAGAGCATAAAGGACCCGATAATAAGTGCAATTATCAAACATCAAAAATGTAGATCAAAGTGGATTTCCCAACTCTTCTATATGCAGTCACTTCACAGCATTTCTCTATTCATATCATGTGGTCTTGACAGGATGTATTAATTTCTGCATTATGAGAGCAATGGAATTGGCACATTTCAGTTCGAAGCTGGCAATAAGTAGAGTCATTATTTCTCTTATTTTAGTGGTTTGTGTGTGTATGTGTGTTTGAGAGAAAGAGAGAGAGATTGTGTGTGTGTGTTTGAAAAATACACTCCCCAGACACACCACACTATGTCTCCAGCGGTGCTAGAGAGCCTTCAGGGAGATGTTAACCTCCCTATGAAGGATGGATCCTGGCAAGGATTTTATTTCTTTAAGATAGTATAATAATTCCTCTCTCTTAGAAACACCTGAGCTATCTCTGGGAGGACTGAATTATCTCAGAGGGAAACTGGGAGTTGGAGAAACTTGCCTCTCTGAATCATTTGAGTAACTCAAGTAATGTAATTTATCCCCCCCCAATCCCATATCCCTCCTTTCCCCAACACTTTTCCTGATACATTTTTTTCTTTGAAAGAATTTTCATTCTCTTTTCCTACTAAATGCTCAATAAAAATCGTACCTAGTAATTCTGCAGGCAGACTTCCAGAGTCCTTACAGCCTGTAAGCTTCCAGTAACTGTATGCCATTTGTTTTTAGATTGTCCCTATAGTTTGGTCAGTGCATTAGAAAAACATGTCAGTGACACAGGAATCCTCTGAACCCACCTTCAACTAAAGTATTGTTGACAATAATCAGAAGAGAGAAAATTTTTGCTTCTTTTTGCAAAGATCCATCTATAGCTTGCCCAGTCATCAACTCTTTAGAGTAATAAGTTTATGCCATTTCTCAGGCACAGGATAAGAGCTGATATTGTTTTATATTTTATATGAATATTTGAACATGTTTGTTAAAAGAGAAATAGACCATTTGCCAAAGGAAAAGGGCAAACCCATATGCATATGAACAGATAGGACCTAGGCATTCAAAAAACAAGGTTCCTTTAGGATTAAAAAACATTGTTTTAAAAAGGCAAAACACTTTGGGGGCGCCTAGGTAGTTCAGTCGGTTAAGCGTCCAACTTTGGCTCAGGTCATGATCTCCCAGGTTGTGGGCTCAAGCCCTAAGCCTGGAGCCTGCTTTGGAGCTTTCTGTGTCTCTCTCAAAATAAATAAATAAACATTAAATAAATAAATAAATAATGAAAAGGCAAAACACCTTCACATTAGTAAATGAAAAATCAATTAATTATAACAAAGTTTCAATGAGGTTTATGCACTTTGGGGTGAAAATCACAAGTTCTTGATATTATTTTAAGCTCAAAGATTATTTTTGTTTTGCTTATAAATTTCAGTCAATCAAGCATTTCTCTATACTTGGGCACTTCATAAATGTTAGTTTGAAAACAGGATGGTTTCTAAACATGTGCTTTATCATGTGGCTAAGCTAACTTGTAACTATCATTAAATAAATACATATTACAATACATAGATTAGTCAATTAGCATACTTCATTTTTCTCTATGGGGTAAAATGGCTCTGAATCTGGAACAGCTGTTGAAATTGTTCACCACAACAGTAGTTAGATAGAAGTTTCTGGAATTAACTGTGCCAGGCAACAAGATAATTTTATGGTCTTCTCCCCATGGGAGGAAATATGGATGAAGAGTTTGAGATGGCAGACTTCATCAATAAATCATGATCAATATAACAGTGTTGCAGAATTGGGTAGTGGTTTCTGTAAGGACCAGTAAATATTGCTCTTGTTTTTAAAGGGCAAGAGCTAAAAAATATGTGAAGAAAACAAAAATAAAATAAAAATCACAGACTATGGAAACCAAGAGGCAGATCTTAATTTTACAGAACCATCACTGCAGTTATTCTTCATGCCATAAAACGTGGAGCTTACAGAATAAAGAATAATGAATATTAAGATGTCAATAGCACTCAAAAGACCTACTTATTAGAGAGATAAAATGCCATTTAAATCACACTTTATATTACATGCAAACTTAAATGTGTAGTGTAGTGGTGAGAACAGGGGTTCTGAAAGCTGAGTACCAAAGATCAAATCTCAGTGCACCAGTTGATACCCATTAATTTAGGCATTAGTGAACCTTTCTGCATCTGTTTCCTAATCTGTAAAAGTTGTCAAATAATAAATATCCCACAGCTTCCAGAGAGAACTAAATGAGTTAGTTCATATACTTACAATGATGCTGGGCATATATTAAGTACTCACTGAATTTTGCAATTCTTATTAATAAAAAGGAACCCAGCATAATTTATAGATAAGTGTGTAGTAGCAGGCTTGGTTCCATATAAAGTTGTGAAATGACTCAAAAAGGAGGACTTCCTTCTGTCTTTCTTTAAACCCTATTTCCTTTCAATTGCCCCTTCCCTCCCAGGTGGTTCCTCCCCTTCAACTCTGAAATCACACCAAAATCTGCATTCTTAAATAAAACTGTATGATTCAGGCTTTTAAAAAAAATTTTTTTTAATGTTTTTTTATTTATTTTTGAGAGACAGAGAGAGAAAGTGTGAGCAGGGAGGGTCAGAGAGAGAGGGAGATACAGAATCTGAAACAGACTCCAGGCTCTGAGCTAGCTGTCAGCACAAAGCCCGATGCGGGGCTCAAACCCATGAACCGTGAGATCATGACCTGAGCCAAACTGGACGCTTAACTGACTGAGCCACCCAGGCGCCCCTGATCCAGACTTTTTTAACCCTCTGTGTTCTAACTAAATTCATTCATCCTGTGGCACGTTCCCTGAAGTCAAGGTTACGAGATAGCATCATGTATGATGAATTGCCAAGGAGGTAGTGCTGATATTTTGCCTACAGTCCTCAATGCCTGAATCAAGGGAGTTAAGTGTTAAGGGGACTATCAAGAACTATGATAATCATAAAGGCTGCTGTTTGCTGGCTCCTCCCAGTTAGTTGAAGACTAACTCTAGAGTTCCTGGAGTCTAGGATTGTATGAAATTTGCTATATAGTTTAAATATCTCATAGACATGCACTTAGTATGACTAAAATGTAAACTCTTGATTCCCTCACTCTCCCCACACTCTTTTCTTCATCTTACCTAGATAACACCACAAGGTATTCAACTGCTCAAGCAAGAAAATAAAATCATCTCCAATTTCTCCTTCTTGCATACTTCCTACATCCAATTCATCACCAAAGTCTACTGGCTGCCTTGAGAAATCTATCTTGCATCTATCCACTTCTCTTTGTTTCCTATTTCAAGCTACCATCATCTCTCACCTGAATAACTTCAATGGTCCCCTTCCTGGATCCCCACTTCCAAACTTACCCCCTTTGATATATTTCCTGTATGATAATCAGCCCCACAGTAAACTTTAAAAAAAAAAAAAGAAGGGGGGGCGCCTGGGTGGCTTAATCAATTAAGCATCTGGATTTCAGCTCAGGTCATGATCGCATGGTTCATGAATTCAAGCCCTGCACTGAGCTCTCTGCTGTCAACACAGAGCCTGTTTCAGTTCCTGTCTCCTTCTCTCTCTGCCCCTTCCCCCCTAAAAAATAAACAAACATCAAAAATTTTTTAAAAGAACAAATCAGATAATTCCCTCCTTTGCTTAAATCCCTTCAATGGCTTTCTACTACATTTTGGAAGACATTTAAACTCATTATCTTGGTCTCCCAGGCCTTCTGTGACCTTGCTGATGTCTACTTTATAGTTTCCTGTTGAGCTGCACTTCCCACCCTTATCCACCCCATTTTTGGCACATTGGTCATCTTTTCTCACCACAAGTCCTTTATATATGCTTGGAAGATAATTCTTACCTCACCCCCATTGCCTGATCACATCTTGTATATTTCCTTCATCATACTTCATCATTATTTTTCTTTGTTTATTTGATTTTCCTCTCTTATCCCTGTTACAACATAAGCTCCATAAGCATAACTGTTAGTGTTATATTTCTAGCATTGGGCTATAACAGGTGCTCAACAAGCATATACAGAGCAAATGAATAAGTAGTACATTTCAATACTTGAATGAATAATTGGGGAGGAACTTTTTTTTATCTCCTCCTAAACTAAAATATGTAAATAGCTTCTAATTGTCATAATGTATAAGTCTAATCCATCACCTAAGAATAGTCACCTCAATACAACATCTACATGGCATTTTGATCATACAAAACTAACCATCCTTCAGAAGGAGTTAACATTTTAGAGTAAAATGTGACAGTCAGTAAGTGTAATACTACTTTTTCTTCTTTGTCACCCAATGGTTACAGTTGATACCTATTATACTTGCAAAATGTCTTTGCTTTAAACCTCCCATTGAATTAGTAGGCGCAGTCATTTGTTTTACAGATAATAAAAAAAAAACCCTAGGAAATGAAATGTCACTTTATCCTAAGGTGATAGTTTCTGAATACTCAGTAAGTAATGTCAGGTTAAAATCCTTCACAGGCCAAAAGGTGGGGAAAAATGAGTAAAAGGCATGAGATGGCTATGGACTCAAACTTCTTTTGGGGATTTGTTTCTAAAGATAGCCTCAAAAACCAACAGGAAGGAATATGAATTATAACTTAATTATAGGTACTTTGTTTTTAAAGATTAATAAGGGTTAGCTGATTCTATTTTATTCTAATAATAATCTAATGATTCCAATTAAAAGTTACTCTCATCTACTCTCAAGAACTGAGATAGTCCCTCAACCAAAATCACTTTATTAGCTTTAGTTTTTTTTAATTTTTAAATATTTTTATTTATTTTTGAGACACAGAGAGAGAGAGAGCAAGCAGGGGAGGGGCTGAGAGAGAGGGAGACACAGAGTTTGAAGCAGGCTCCAGGTTCTGAGCTGTCAGCACAGAGCCCGAAGCAGGGCTTGAACTCATGAACTGTGAGATCATGACTTGAGCCCAAGTTGGATGCTTAACTGACTGAGCCACCCAGGTGCCTCTATTAGCTTTAGTTTTGATCCATGCCTTGGCATTCAAAAATAATTCTTTTTCTTTTTTAAAAAAATATTTAGAAAATTCAAAAAAGAGACAACAATATACTTTTACCTCCAGACTTACTATTGAAGCCTAAGGAGAATACGACAGTCTTATTTGTGTTATCTTGTGGTTCCATAATTGCTCTCTGTGAGAAAGAAGTCATTTCTTACAAGGAACTCATATCCCTAACTCCTTTAAGTGCTTTTGGTATCAGATTAAATATTAATTTGAAGTACATCTGTGCTTATTCAGTTCAGCAGGTCCTGCTTATGAAAGGTGGTAGAACACATTTTCATTTCATAGCACATGGCAATAGGCGCTACATTGCTATTCCACCAGGGATCACTATTTTGGAACAGATAAGAGACCCCTTTGACCTTCACATTATATTTTATGCACTTTTCTATCCAAGTCAATTTATAAAATCAGGACTCCTCAACTGTAGAACACAGGATAATCTTTTTGTTTCCTTCTTTCTAAAACAAGTACCTTGAGTACCACCATCTTGGGACCAGTGTCAAACATTAGATTTCAAGAATATTGTGCTCTGCTAGGGTGAGTTATTATACTAAATATAGAAGAAACAGTTTATAAGACAGAATAAACTTTCTTTATAATGAACCAGCCTATATCTTCTGGAGTGCCAAGTACAACCTTAGCTATTGAAGGATCAACCATAAGATGTACACTCAAGGGACCTTGACATTTATTGTTATAATTGGACCTTTTAAAGAAAAAAAAGGGTTTTCCCGATTATGAAAGATAATTATACATCACTAATTTCCCTTTGGCATTTAAAACAGCCATTTAATTACAATGACTATTTCGAAATTTTGACTAGTTTGTCTTCTATGAGAATGTGCTAAGCATAAGGGCATCAGCCTAATTTGAATCATTTTATTTAGGAGTTGAAAGAAATATAGTCTTTCCCCATCCCCAGTCACCTTACCATGTCCCCCACTCCCATTCTTACTCCTACTCTGAAAGAGATTAGAATTTATATTTCATCTCCACAAGCGGATTGCAAGCTCTTTGTGTATTCAGGTCATATCTTACTCAATTTTGTAGCCCATGAAGTGCCTTGTATATGGTAATGACTCGAATATTTGTTGAACTGAAATGTAGTGCTAATGTGACAGAACTGGATGGGTCTGGCTCCCTGTCTTCAGCCAGGAGAACAGATAAACAAGGACAACTTCTCGTTGATGATGCTCTGAGTGGTTTTCCATATCACATAGCTTTTGGGGGCTGCCTGAGATAATTTACAGGATCCTTTTTCTTCCTGGCTTTTCACTCACCAGTATTCCTAGAGATTTGTCAATCCAGATATAAAATTACCTTGATACAGGCAGAGGCTTTAAAATACTGCAATTCAGAAACTTTCTTTCAAGAACCCCCTATTTACTTGACTGCAGTTTTCAGAGACGGTGGCATGACTTATTTTTCCCTGGAAACAGAATTAAAGTGTTTCTTTTTAAGTTTATTCACTTATTTTGAGGTAGACAGCAGAAGCAGGGGAGAGACAGAGAGAGAGAGAGAGAGAGAGAGAGAGAGAGAGAGTCCCAAGCAGCCTCCCCACTGTCTGTCAGTACAGAACCTGATGGAGGTTCGAACTCAGGAACCATGAGTTCATGACCTGAGGCAAACTCGAGTCAGACACTTAACCAACTGGGCCACCAGGTGCCCCACCTAAGCCTAAAATGTTAACATTATAACTAAGCTTAGCTCAGTGATCAAAGCATTTGAGGTGGGATGGGCTCATTTAGTTGTTCTTCATAAAGGGATTTGATTACCAGGAAAAGTTAGCTTTGTAGGTATCTCGTTAAGTCCTACTGTTTTAGCCCCAAGTAGCCTTATTACTGCAAAAACAAATTATTGCAACTTGAAGTAGTGTGCAGCAAAAGGACGTGTCTGTTGTCACGTTACATCTATTCATATCATAGTACTTATGTCATCATTGAATAATAGGGTTTGCTAATAAGTGTCAGGAGCAGCTAAGGATTTTGAATACCCTCAAGTAAAATAAAGAGTAGAGTAGTCTGGGGCACCTGGGTGGCTCAGTCAGTTGAGCTTCTGGCTTCGGCTCAGGTCATGATCTCACAGTTGTGGGTTCAAGCCCCACATCAGGCTCTGTGCTGATATCTAGCACAGAGCCTGTAGCTTGTTTTCAGATACTGTGTCTCCCTCTCTCTCTGACCCTCCCCTGCTCATGCTGTCTCTGTCTGTCTCTCTCAAAAATAAATAAAACACTAAAAATTTAAAAAAGAGTAGTCTAAAGACTAGATTTAGGCAATAACAGATTAAAAGTTTTAAGTCATTTTTATAACAAATTAAGCCCAGTTTATGCTACTGAAAAACATTTTCAACTCCATGCTCTCACTTCTCATTTGCTTTTTACATTCAGTGATCAAATATTTTAATCACATAGCAAAGCATACTGAGAGTATTATAACAAACATCCATAAATCCACCATGGGAAATTAACAAACATTAGCTTTTTATCATATTTGCTTCCTATCTCTTAGTAAAGAATAGAAACATTGCAGTTAGCTCTTGAAATCCCATTCTTACCTCTCCTAAATTCTATTATTCTCCCTTCCCCACCTCCACTCCTACCCCACAGAGGAAACCACTACCTTGAAGTGGGTCTGTATTCTTTTTGTTACATTTTTGGTGTTGGCAAGCTCTTTCCTGGTTTAGGGCACTGTTCTCCCTTGGAGGCACACCCCTCCCCCACTCCCTTCACCTGCTCTTCCTTGGGTTTCAGTTGAAATGTTGTTTATTCGCAGAGAGATTCCTATCTCTACGCAAATTGTGTATGCCATACCCCAGCATGTTTTCTGATGACACTCTCTCATTTTAAATGAGTGCTTATAACAATATTGGTCTATTTGTGTGTTTATTTGCATGTTGTTGCGTGTTTCTGTGTGGAGCCCAGACTATAAGCTCGCTGGGGCGGAGACCATGTCTGCCGTGTTCATCACTGCATACTTTGCACCCCGCACAGGTTCTTACACACAGTAGGAACTCAGTATTTCTCAAGGACAAAACACTGTATCTGGACAATCAATACAACCCATAGCAAAATCTCAATATTTGGCTATAATCATTAACCCAATCAATATACTTTTACTTTCCATTCTGACCACATACGGTGACATCCTGCAAAGAAATAGCAACTTGCACTGTGCAATTAAGAGTACAAGTAATATTATATGCCTTGTAGGCATGTAAAGCACTAAGATATATATATATTTTTTAATTTTATAGGTGATATAACTGTGTTCTCATAGACTTTAATGTTTTTAAAAACCTTAATTGGCAGTAATTGCACTATTTACATGTTAATGAACAACACCTGGCCCCAGCTGGGTATAAAGAGGCTGACAATGTTTTTTTCTCACCTCCCTGGCAAAGAACTAAGCATATGCAATTTTAAAGAGACTTGCTTGCCAGAAATAACACATTCATAATTGGTAGGACAATATGAAATTAGTTCACATGTTTTACCATTCTCAAAAAATGCATAATATTTTTCATGTTTAAAAGCTTTATGATTCAAAGAGGACCTTATTTCCTATACTTGGTGATTATTCACAATCATTAAATTATTCCTGTCAATGAACGTGCCAGAAACTAGCTAAATGGAAGCCCAAGTGGCCTCCTGTAATAAGGGCCCAGTTCCTGGCTTAATCCCTTGAAAAAACCTGAGTTTCCTTTGAAGTCATTCAAAATCTATAATTAAATATGTTTGATTTCCTGGTCCCTCTATCCTACCATATTTTTAAATCACTACAGTTTTGATTCCATTTCCCCTTAAAATTCTAATACCAATTAAGAGGTATTGAGAAGAGACTTCACACGACAAAGACTTTGTGAGTTATGAAATGGTTCTTGTTAAATTTTTGTATCCAATCATCCGTAAACGAGTTGATATTAGCAGGTGTTAGGACAACATGGGAAGAGAGGTACTAGGTCCTCAAACTATATGTGTACCTAGAAATCTATTTTATCAATAGAAGAAAGTTTGACATTGCTATCCTATTTCCAAATATAGACAAACCAACCATCAGCTGTTTATTGAAAGCCTGGTATCCTTAGCATTATAATGGGTACTTTGGGGAAGGGGGTAGTGAATGCACAAAGAGTAAAGTTTCACTTAAAGATGCTTATAATCGAGGTGCCTGGGTGGCTCAGTGGGTTATATGTCCGACTCACAGATGGTGAATTAGAGCCTTGCATTGGGCTCTGCACTGACAATGCAGAGCCTGCTTGGGATTGTCTCTCTCTCCCTCTCTCTGTCCCTCCCATGTTCTCTCTCTCTCTCTCTCTCTCTTAAAATAAATAAATGTAAAAGAAAGATGCTTATAATCTAGTTACAGAGAAAACAATGACACTGCTACAAGCTAGTATTGGTTTGTGTGACATAGGGAGAATTTGCAGTTCAGAGGAGTGTATATTTAGGGAAGTCTTCATGGAAAAACACGTGAACTAAGGGTGGGGAGAGAACATTTAGTATCTTACTTGTGCCAGGAAATATGCTAGCTGCCTCACCTCATTTAACTTGCTCAAGGTCACACAGTTATTAAGAGCCAGGAAAATTGGGGACAGGAATCCAGATATGACACCATATGCATTTCTCATGTGGCTACATGCTAGCCTTGAAGGATGGAGACAACAGATAAGGTGAGAGGAACAACATGAGTAATGGAGAGAGTGATTTTGAAGTATGCTGTGCAGAGGAGATTAGTACAAAAGCAAATATGTGGGGAGTCAGAGAAAATAACCTCAAACAGAAACAAAGGGAAGCAACAGATGATATTTCTAACCTTGAAAGCCTGAAAGAAGAGTTTGGATTTGATGAGGTAGAAATTCAAATGAAATGACTTACATGGTAAAATAGAATGTACTGGGTTTTCAGAGGCAGATGGAGTAACAAGAGGTGTGAAGGAGGAATGGAGTCAGAACTATATAGTAGAGATGAAGCATAATGATGATAAAGAAGATAACTTCACTAAATGAACCAGAACATAAGCTTCTCAATGGCACCTTATCTCCAACCCTTAACATAGTGCCTATATATTAAGTGCTCAATAAAATCATGTTGATTATCATAATCAATGAATAAAAGAATGAATGGTTATAGGAGATATTTTTGACATAACGGACATAAACCACACTGAAATTTACCTTGGCACTAAGAAAAAGCCATGCAGTGAAAAGGATATTATTTGCGCTAATACTAATGAACATTTAAATCATTTGTTATCAAATAGGCTCAGGATATAATAATAAAGGCTCAAAGTAGTATTTCAAAAATTAAAAGCAGCTTAAATAAGATAGCATATAATATATAATTATTATTTAAAAAATATTAATGTTTGGCAAGAATGAAAAGAAACAGGTGGTCTCAAACATTGCTAAATATAAAGGTTTTATTTTACAGTCCTATGATACACACATTATAATGACTACCCAAGAAATGTGACATGATTTTGTTAGTAGAATTAGTGATAGCATCAGCATCATAAAATTCTAAACTTTTTATAAATCATTTTGGGGAAAGGCTTCCAATTTGTTTCCATAAATCAGAAATAGATACAGGCACCCTCCTACACTGTTGGTGGGAATGTAAACTGGTGCAGCCACTCTGGAAAACAGTGTGGAGGGTCCTCCAAAAACTATCCATAGAACTCCCCTATGACCCAGTAATAGCCCTGCTAGGGATTTACTCAAGGGATACAGAAGTGCTGATGCATCGGAGCACATGTACCCCAAGGTTCATAGCGGCACTTTCTACAATAGCCAGACCATGGAAAGAGCCTAAATGTTCATCACCGGATGAGTGGATCAAGAAGTGGTATATATACACAATGGAGTACTACATGGCAATGAGAAAGAATGAAATCTGGCCATTTGTAGCAAAGTGGATGGACCTCGAGGGTGTCATGCTAAGCGAAATAAGTCAGGCAGAGAAGGACAGA
>NC_043717.1:87031024-87077207 GCF_006229205.1 Suricata suricatta
AAAAAGAAATAGGGATCACAACAAATAAGAGGCTGAAAGTTTTTCTTGTTTCTCCTTATTCTATTTTTACTCTTATATGAATACATTGTGGTATCAGGAAAAATGTTTCTATACATTTTATGAGACTGTTCCCAAGCATGCAATGAAAGTTTATACATAATCATCTTGAATTAAAAATGCAGGATAGAAATTTTGAAATAAAGGATATAATAGTTTTGATTAAAATAAAACAGACCACTAGAACTTTTCCAATTCGATCCAAAATGAGCCAGCCAATTTTTCAAAGCTTACTTATTTTAATAATCTCTACACCCATGAACTCATGACCCCAAGATCAAGACTCGCATGCTCCCCTGATTGAGGCAGCTGGGCGCCTGGAGCCAGCCAATTTTGAAACTTTTAATAACATAACTTTCATCCTTCAGATTTCTTGAATAGGAGGTATAGATTGCTTTTGCCAGTAAGGGTATTTTTAAAGAATATAGAATATTCTCAAAAACATTTACATACATATGTGCTATTAAAATGATAAAAGACAAACAACAAACTGGAAAAAGTATTTGTAAATCAAATCTCAAATAAATAACTAATTTCCTTAATATACAAAAAGTACTTACAAATCAATAATAAAAGACCAACAATACAATGTGGCAAACAATATGAATAGCTTATAGGAAATGAAATGTTAATGGCTCTTAAACACAAAAAATCCCCCCTCTCATATTAAGAGAAATGCAAAATGAAGATAGAGTTATTTGGATTTGGGGTCTATCAGAAGGGCAGAAATCAACACATTTAATCATACCCTGTGTTTTATAAGAGTTTGAGGAAACAGGCACATTCATACATTGCTGATGTAAATTCAAATTTGTTCAACTTATACTGATGGCAATTTGACAATATCTGACAAATACTGACAATATTTATCAAAATTTAAAATGCACAGATAATTTGGGATAGAAACTCTACTTCTAGTACTTTACATGAGTAAAATAAAACTTAGTAACTCCTTAAAATAATGATATTTAAGATACTCTGTTAAATGACAAAACACAAGGTTTGGAGCAGTGAGTATAGTGTGCTTCTATTTGGACTCAAAGAGGAAATATCACTGCGTATGACTGCATACTTACTTAATATCCCTGAAAAGATACCTAAGAAACTGGTAGAAGTGGTCAATTTCAGAGAAACTAAGAGTGGAGGGTTGGGGAAGGGAGACATTTATCTTCACTGGATATTCTCTCTGCATTAGTTCCATCTATGAGAAACTGCCAATACTGAACTATTTTTGATGCAGATAAACAGCAATTTCATATGATTCAAAAATAACACTGCACTTGTACTACATGCATATGTAAGCTATTACTAAAAAGAAAGTGTTTGGGGATGTCTGAGTGGCTTAGGTGGTTAAGCATCTGACTCTTGATTTCAGCTCAGGTCATGATCTCATGGTTTGTGAGTTCCAGCCCCATATGGGGCTCCATGCAGTCAGCACTAAGCCTGCTTGGGATTCTCTGTGTCTCCCTCTCTGCCACTCCCCTCTCCCTCTCTTTCTCTAAAATAAACATTTTTTAAAAGGAAGTGTTTCAATAAAAGGTGCATCTCATGCACACAGTTTTATTGTTATTACTAATTTTTTTTAAACCAGAGTTGGTATAGCACCATCAAATTAACTTAGGACCTGGTCAACTGTAGATGGCTGTGGAGAATGGAATGGCCAAGAGAGAAACAGCATAGTTTATCTTTGGACAGTAATTGTAGGTCAGAGGTTAAGAGCCCCATTTCTGAAGTCAGATGTCCTGGGCCTGAATCTTGGTTATGTGCCCTTGGACAGATTAAATAACCTTTCTGTACCCCAGCTTCACCCATACAATGAAGATATCACAGTGCCTAACTTGTCAGAATATTGTTGGATAAAATAGACCTAATGTCTAATGTTCTTAGAGCAATGCCTGACACATAGTGCTCCACAGTGTTAGCTACTATTGTCATTATTGTCATCACCACTAATGTCATTACTATTGTTGTTTTTGTTGTTGTTATCAACATGGCTTCAAACAGAGCTTCAAAGTTACTATCAAAATTTTGTTTTCTCATTTTCATCCTGAAAGCCCACCACAACTATGCTTGTTTTGGGTCTTTTTGCCCTCAAACCCACTATTCATGTTTCTCTGCCTCTGATCCTTATCCCTGCTTCCCATTTCTAGGTCTCCATGACAGCTGACTTTTCCCTTGTCCCCTCAGAATGGAGGCAGTGGTGGCTTCCCGCTGTTGCTTATACTTGGATGGCCTCAATGTCCTATATTTAGCTTTTCAGTTCCTCCATGACCTGTGTATCCAAGATCCAATATTAAAACTCTCCATTTTAACTTTTATTTATCTTCTTGGTTAGACCTTGACTGATACAGCAGGGCCAGCACAAGGAGGTGTGATAAAGAATGGATGGTAGGCAGCATTGATTGGCACTGGTGGCCAGAAATTATCCCAGTTCCTCACTAGTTTATTTAACTGAATTCTATGAGTGTGAGCAGGCACCACAAGTAACCTCCAGTGCAAATGTTGTGGTCACAAAGTCCTGCCAGGATTTAACATTTTCACTAAACCAAGCAAAAATGGTATTTCTGTCTTGATGGCATATATCTAATGTTTCCATAAGCAAGTTCTACAAACTATTAATTAAAACACCAGAGTTGACCTAACCAGTAGTGAAAGGGAATGTAAGCTTCAGGAGTAATGCATAATCAATTGAATGTATTTATAACCGTTTCCTCATTATTCCCTTAAGAGGAGTTCAAGATGCTATGCATGACTGTAGATGGCTGGCAGGTTACTATGTCAGTACCTCGGGTCTATCAGAGTCATCCCAGGGTTTTAGAAATGCTTGTTTTCACACTCCAAGGAGCTCATGTGCATAAAATAAAAGGTTTGCACTCTACTTATTCTCCATCAATTTATATGCTGTAGCTCAGTTGCAAATAAATAAATAAAACAAAATAATGTAGCTTATAGTGTTCTTCAACATTAATAAAGACAACTTTCAATTTGGTGGTATGAAACAGTCCATTAAAGGAACTTTCCTAAAACCAAGACACAACTGAGTTACTCTGCTAAAGCCAGGGATTTTTATTCCAACAGTGATTTCATTATACAGTAAATTATAATGTTCTAATTGAGACTTTGCAAAACACCAGACAATATTAAATTTTAAATGACTATTATCTTCTGAAATAGTTGCCAGAAAAATTATGGTCAGAAGCTAAACAGATTCTATTCTTTTCTTTAAAATATCATTAGTATGCACATAGCATTTTATATTTTAAAGATAATTTTCAAAAATAAAAGATTCTCTGGTAATTAAAAAAGTAGTTCAGGTGAATAAAGAAAATTTTATCTGAATACTGGACTTGGGGAAACCAAACTGATTTAAAACACTGTGAATTGTTCAATGAAACAATCATTTGATGCAGCAATCTGAGAAGACTTGGCAAATAGTTATTCAAACATTAGATAGAATGGAAATACTGGTATGAAACAAAAGGAAGTAAAATAGCTGAGAGAAGGATTCTTCTTACAAAAAATGGTATGTTTCAAATTTTAAGGGATTTTAAAGACACTTAGTTTACTTAGGGATTACGTATATTTGAAAATAAGTGAAAGTATTTAAAAATATTGTAAAACTTGTTAATGAAAAAGAGTTGGGTCTGGCCTTTGAAAATGAACAGAACATGCATTTGTTTCTTTCTGAATACTTTGGAAATTATTATATTTGTGAATATGTCAAAAGAGAATTACAAAGATTAAAATCATACAACTGTCATAAAGATAAAATCAATCTTTGGGACTAAAATGGTAATTGTATCAGTATCTCAAAAAAGAAAGGACATGATAAAGCAGGTGTTGATAAGATACGACAAAATATGTAAACTTTCTTTCAGAACAATTTGCAAAACAAACAAGAAAAACCAACTCATAAGAATTACACTTCATTAAAAAATGAGTAATCCAAAATACATAAAGAACTTCTACAACTCAACACCAAAAAAAAAAACACCCAAACAATACAATTAAAAACTGGGCAGAGGACCTGGAGAAACATTTTTCTAAAGAAGATATCCAAAGGGCTAACAGACAACAAGTTGTTCAATAACACTCCTCATTAGGAAATTTAAATGAAAACCACAGTGGGATATCACCTCACAACAGTCAGAATGTCTAGTATCAAAAAGACAAGAAATAACAACTGTTAGTGACGAGGTGGAGAAAGGGGGGGCCTCACGCACTGTTGGTGGGAATGTAAATTGGTGCAACCACTGTGGAAAAACAATATGGAAGTTCTTCAAAAAATTAAACCTAGAATTACCATATGATCCAGTAATTCCACAACTGGGTATTTACCCTGTAGAAGCCAAAGGCAAGCTGCCACAAAGTGTGTCACTTTGGCATACTGATTATTTTAATGTTTTTTAAAATTTCTTTTTGAGAGAGATAGCACATGCATGCATGAGTGGGAGATGGGCAAAGAGAGAGATGGACAGAGGATCTGAAGTAGGATCTCTGTGCTGACAGCAGTGAGCCCAATGGAAGTCTCGAACTCATGAACCATGAGATCATGACCTGAGCTAAAGTCAAATACTCAACTGACTGAACTACCCAGGTGAACCTGGCTTACTGATTATTTTGAACTTAAGAAGAATCAGTCAGTGCAACAAAGTTCAGACCATCTTCTGTTGCCCTGAAAGCAGGAAACAAATCTCCCATATGAAAAATACTTTACCTATGTTAAAATTAAAAGGAAAATGTCTTCCTTATTACCAGAGATAGGAACACTGTAGCTTAGAAAGCTATAGAAACAAACCTTGTTACTTCTTTACTAATCCACTACCTCAGCCCAAATTCCACTTAGAATTCTTTACTAATTAAATCTCTCAAATATCTATTTTATCTTGTCATTTCTTCACAAATTTATTGTCCCTTTGTCTAAAATGTATAAAAACTGTCTGCCTTGGTCATTTCCTTAGGACTCAATTTCATTTTGGGGACTGTGCAGGTAATAAAACTTCTGTTTTTTCTCCTATTAATCTGTCTTGTGTAATTTTTTTTAATGCTGAGTTTTGAAAGAGAGAGAGAGAACAAGAAGGGGAGGGGCAGAGAGAAAGGTGACCCAGAACTGAAGCAGGCTCTAGGTTCTGAGCTGTCAGCACAGAGCCCAAGGCAGCGCTTGAACTCACCAACTGTGAGACCATGCCCTGAGCCAAAGTAGGACACTTAACCAACTGAGCCATCCAGGTGCCCTCTGTCTTATGTAAATTTAAATCTTAGTCTGATGGAAGACCTTGAAGGGTAGAGGAAAACTTTTTTCCTTCCCAACAACCCAAAGAAAACAAAACCATTAACTCAAAAAGATATAGGTACTCCTATGTTTATTGCAGCATTACTTACAGTAGCCAAGATATGGCAACAACCTAAGTGTCCATTGATAGGTAAATGGATAACACACACACACACACACACACACACACACACACACACACAGAGGACTATTGCATAGCCATAAAGAAGGATGAGATCTTGCCATTTGTGACAACATGGATGGGGCTAGAGGGTATTATGATGTCAGACAGAGAAAGACAAATACCATATAATTTCACTTATACATGGAATATTAAAAGCAGAACAAATGAACAAAAATAGAACAGGAGTGCTGGGTGGCTCAGTCGGTTAAGTGCCTGACCCATGATTTTAGCTCAGGTCATAATCTCACAGTTTGTGAGACTGAGCCACACAAAGGACTTGGCACTGACAGCGTGGAGCCTGCTTGGGATTCTCTCTCTCCCTCTCCCTGCCTCAAAATAAATAAATAAACTTAAAAAAATACAAATAGATTCTTAAATGCAGAAGTTGTCAGAGGGTAGGGGAGTGGGGGAATGGGTGGAATACATGAAGTGTATACTTTTAATTATAAGTAACTCACAAAGATGAAAACTATAGCATATATAATATAGTTAATAATGTTGTAATAACACTGTATGGTGACAGAGATTACACTTATCATGGTAAACACTAATTAATATATAGAATTGTCAAATCATTATGTTGTACACCTGAAAGTAATACAATATTATGTCAATTATGAATGCCTAATATATGCATATATGTATATATGTGTGCATGTGGACACATACCATATTTAAAGTGCATACAATAGGCTAAAAAATATCCCTAAGCACTTTCTTTTGGAAATTTAGAAGAATGACTCACAATTTGCAGGTCAGTTATTTATATGTAAATGAGTGCTTAAAAAGTGTTTGAAAACCCTTTAGTTTCTTTCAAGTATTTTCTGCTTTCTTCCAATTTACTTCAAAAGTCTGAATTTGCTTATCAATCCACAACTTAAACAAAGCAATGGAACATAGCCTAGCCACTGCACTCATAATCATAAATAATTATAGTTTCAGAATTAATACATTTTACTATACTGGATTTATGAAATGGGCCGTTTGTGGTAAAATGTTAAATATTATCTTAGTTATTCTGGATTAGTATATTATCACTGTCAATTAGTTCTAAACAGAACAAAGTCTTTTTCTAATTAATCATTTGCATACACTTCCTACAAGAGTTCCCATTTTTTAAAGGATAGTCTCTTACCTGTGCTTTATGTGTTTCTAAAGCAAGTTGTTTTTGAAGTTGCCTTCAGATTGCATGAAATTATCACAGAGGCAGCAGCAGCTATGTGAAAGGAGCTTTACATACACTACTTCGTCCAATCTTCACTTCAAACCTATTCTCAATGGGATTCTGCCCATTTTGTAGAAGAGGAAACAAGGCTCGGAGATGTTAAACCTGCCTCAATTACACAGCAGTTAAATCACAGAGCTAGGGTTGTAACGAAATCTTCTCACACTCCAACACCTGTCCTTTCTCCACCATGCTTTACCCCCTCTCCGGGACATATATAAGAGTGAATGAGAACACTGGCAGAGAAAAATAGGATTATAGTAAAGCTTTAGCCACACAACTCCACCCACACCCCCAAGAAAGAAAAAAGAAAAAACAACTTCTAGACAACATTATAAAATTATTTATGAATTTAAGCCAATGTATTACACCTTCTCCGTTTATGATTCTGCATAAAACCACAGATGCTTGGGGCTTCTCTTGGGCCCTGAGAAAATCTTCCATCAGCTCACCAAAAATTCAAGAATGTCCTCTAGATTCGATTTACTGAGGCAGGAAAGTCACTGATTTTTTAACATTTTGCCATTAAAAGGGTTAAAATAAAAAGGAACTAAAGTGTAAAGCTCTGTTAACCAGAAAATTCAATTGATTAATGTACTTCATTTCTTGAACATTTATATTAGTAGAAGTTTTGCTGTTTAATTTGCCTTCTATGTCATAGGTTTAGGCAGTGAGTAAATGTGATTGTGCATGTAAATAGCTTAGAACAGTGCCTGACCTATCAGTTACTCAAATTGTTCATTGTTATTGTTGTTCATTGGTTTGTGCAACAAAATCTTACTAAATACCTACTGTGGTCCAGGCACAATCCACAGTGCTGAAGAGAGTGGTAAATAAAACAAAAGTTCCTGCTTTTGTGAAATTTACATTTTGGGGATGAAATATGATGCAGTAATGTAGTTACTACTGTCTTTCAATGTTTATTCATTTTTGAGAGAGAGAGCACCAGAAGGGAAGTGGCAGAGACAGAAGGGGGCAGAGAATCCAAAGTGGGCTCTGCACTGACAGCAGCAAGCCTGATGTGGGCCTTGAACTCATGAACCACAAGACCATGACCTGAGCTGAAGTCAGACCGTCAACCGAGCCACTCAAGTGCCCCAGTTGCTGCTCTTACTGTTAGTCTTTCTATCATCGCCATCATCATTGTCATCATGGTCATTTCTCAACCCAACAACAAACAAGGTTGCACTATCTCTGAATCTAATACCACAGTTACATGCTTCCTCTCACTTTTAGGAACATCTATTATATGGAAGGATTAACCCATAATCCTTTAAGATCTCTCTTAGGGAAGTTGTCTCTGACTCCCTAGAGCACTTGAAGACATAGTGAACTGGGATATCTTTGAGCTTACAGAATAGATTGAATGAACTGTTTTATATGCTGAATTGCTAATAAATGTTTAAATAATAAATGTATGTATGGCATCATTTGATTTGAGAGTTGCTTTTATTATAGCCTGATAGTGAGGTTTTGGAGAGTAACTCTCAATCATCTTGGGACTTCACCAGAGGCTACCATTATTTATAAAAAACAAAAACTAAAATTTCCACATGATCAAATTGGCTCAGGTCAGTTCACCACAGAAAGCTGTCAGGTTGTGTGAGAATACTTTAAACATTAAAGAAGAACTAAGCCATTTGCCTATGAGCAAGTACAGTAATCCCAGAGTAAGGTTATTGCAAGGGTATGCACTCCAGGCCAGTTTTCGATAAAATAAGGTAATGATGACATGATTCTGGGGAGACTATAAATTTAATATAATCCAACAAACTTTAAACAGTTCAACCACAAATTTCAGTGGCTGCTTTTAGATTAGCCAGGATATGGATTATTCTCATTATTAACAACAAAATCAAGAAGGTCTTGCATGAAGATATTCAGGGAAAATCATCTGCATTTTAAAACTTCCAGATGCTTTGACTAATCCAAGATTTCAAAATATTTTCATTGCACAGTCTTATCGACCAAGTCAGTTAAAATAAAAAAATAATTGAGGACACCTGACTGGCTCAGTTGGCAGAGCATGTAACTCTTGATCTCAGGGTCATGAGTTTAAGTCCCATGTTTAGCATAGAACTTCCTTAAAAAGAAAAATAGGACAGGGGTGCCTGGGTGGCTCATTTGGTTGAGCATCCAACTCTTGGTTTTGGCTTAGGTCATGATCATAGGGTGGTGGGATTGAGCCTCTGAGCTGAGTGTGTTGGATCCTGCTTAGGATTTTCCCTCTCTCTCTCTCTCTCTCTCTCTCTCTCTCTCTGTCCCTCTCTCTCCCTCTCTGCCCCTCTCTCCAACTCGCACACTCTGTCTCTAAAATTTTTTTTAAAAAGTTAAAAAGAAAAATGGGACAGCAAAGAGGGTACAGGAATTTGGTGAATTTTTATAGTACCTTAAAATCTCAAAGCAATTTACCCCCTATTTAAATCTTCGGATATCCAACTACAGGAGATGGTAGTCCCTTTGGTTGTATGAGAAAACCTTTGCAGGTAAGGTTAGTAATTTGGCTAAAGTCAATGACATGTCATCGACATCACTGGTAGTGTGGATCTACAATCTAGAATTGGCACTACATCATATGGTCTCAATGATTTGACATCTAGAGCTTTAAGCTATAATTCTTCATTTATTATGGAGCAGTATGACTGAAACTTTATCGATACAGGCTCTTCCTCAGACAACAGGCAAGAAAACATAATGCCTCGGAGAGTTAGGGGAAATGTTCCTGGCCTCTGTAATTGTGAGAAACTTCTTTGTCTTTAATTATTATGAACCTTAGCCTTCTCTCATGCGCAAGCACCATAAAATTCTCAAGATCCAAGGTTTTTTTTACATTCATCTGAATGATACTGGGCCATCTGAATTTAAGGTAATCTAGCCCGATTCCTTTTCCATATTTCAGTCAATGGGTTTTTGTCCTAGTGTTCTGTCCCAATTTCACTTTTCTGACATACAGCCCATCATTTTTATTCCAATTCTTCCCTGTATCAGATAACTCATTTCTCTTTCTTGAGTTGGCTTTTTACATATGCTTAGTGAGTTATACATTATTTTCATGTCTTCCCTTACACTGGTTATGTAAAGTTTTTTACCTTACCCAAAGTCAAAGAGACCCCCCCCACCCCAACAAACACACACAGTCCTTCCTTTTGAATTCATTCCATTTGGATTCTCTCCAATTCATCTGATGAGTACAGATATAGATGTGAAAATAACCCCAATTTAGATCTTCTAGGGGTTTTCAAGAGAACAAGAGAGATCTCACATTTTGTACACCAATAATCATGAAGTCCCAGCATTAGAAGGGTCCTTGAAGGTCATTGAGAATAATCACCCAAAAATTTTAGATAATCTTTGCCAATTATATATCATCATCACAGGGAATGTGAATTTCTTGCACTTGTATTGTTTTCCCTCAGTGCCCTGCACTTGCTCAATATAAGTAGGTCATTTATATTATATAGCTACATATGTTAATCGCAAAATCTCTTTGGGATCAGAGTCCATTTAATGCAACACCCTCATATTGCAGGTGGAAAAACTATGGCCTAGAGAGAAAGAGAAACCTGCTTAGGGTAATGTATCCAGTTGGCATATTTCCCCAAAGCCACATCCCCTGCCTGACAAGCCAGTTCTTATCTTCTGATGTAGCCTATACTTGATAAATTGCCTTGTAAGAATTGCTTCCACTTTTGAAAGTACATGTTAAAAAAAAAAAAGAAAGTGTATGTTGTCTTCCATTGAGTAGAGGCAAAGATCAACCAAAGGCTGCATTCATTCTTCCTTACATAACCCTCCACAACATCTGGAATGGTATCTGGGACACGGTAGTTACTTTATAAAATTTTGTAAATATGCTCTTATTTCTTTCTCCTAGTTTTTGAAGTTTTCAACACATTAAGATAATACAGATTTAGCAGTGACTTACTAAGTGCTTCCTGTATTTGTCATTTATCAATATCCTGTACTTATCATTTAGTTGACTATCTCAGTAGCTCCAAGACTGAATTAGCATTGCAATTAAGATTCCGTGAGACAAGTGATCACTACAGACAGGTGGCTTGTCCTTCCATTTCTGAGTCACAAATAAATCACTATGTCAACAGGATACAGAATGAAAAGTTGATTAAAAATAGACATTTCTGCACAGCACTCAAAGTCCCCATTTGGTATAATTCCCAAGCTTAACTAAGATGATGTGTCATTTCTTATCCACGATGACCATGAAAAATTATAACAGTTAGAAAAGCACATATTACGAAAGCTATAAACTTCCCACGGCACTCATTATTGCCCATTAAACTTATTACAAAATATTTCACAAAAGAGAACTATTACTTGAAATTTCAAAATGAACCTGAAGATTTTTTTTCCAGTAAATGGTTTTTAAAAGGCAAAAGAAAAGAATATAGTATAGACTAAAACATTTCAACCAATTTTCCCTTGTCACTCTATTGTAAAAGGCATTAATCCAAAAAACAGAACGTTTGATGCGGGTGGAGCACTGGTTTTGTAATTCACTCTTTTGTAATTGTGTAACCCATTTCTTCACAGCCCAGGATACTTAGGGGCACAGGTATGAGCTTAAAGCAGTGATAGTGACAAGGATACGTTTGGGTTAAGCCACTTGTAGAGAAGAAAATTCATTGCTAAGGGAAACAGACTAGCTATCTCCGATTACTAGGGTACATTTATGGTATGGTGATAATAAGTACTGTGCAATAGTAATAATAGCCGTGGCAGAGACTAATAGCCACCAAAATCAGTTTTCCCTTTCTTCTTTCATAACGGAATTATAGAAGTCACATGGCCACCCAGCCAGAGACCACATTTCCCAGTCCCTGTTCCGCTAGGTGACTGTGTGATTATGAGTGTTTCTTCCATTCTTTCTGCTTCCTGTCTGCCAGAATTAGGATGTGGTCGGCTCAGTTTCAGCCACCCATACGATAACAGGGTCCCTAGGGGGTGATAGAATAACATGAAGTGAAGAATCTGGGCCCCTGCATGAGTGTGTGCAGCAAGGTGTCTGCTCACCCACCCCAGACTGTTCAGGCTGTTTTATGAAAGGACAATACATTTTTTGGTTGGGTCATTTTCTTACTGCAACTAACCCTTTAACCCTAACAAAAGAAACCAATACTTACTATATATGAGAAGCTGCTTAACGGGCTTATTATTACATGTGTTCATCAGATCCATCCACCTGTGCCAAAGCGCCCCCTGTACTTTAGGTCCTAACTGAAATGCAACTTCTCCCCAAATCTTTTTCCTGATTGACCTCTACATTTCCACCAGCTGAACATAACCTTGTCTGTCCCCTTCTCACAGGGCATCTCATTCTCTAAGCTCATAAAGTAAGTTCTGTTTGTGTAGGTCTTATCTCTTCTACCAGATAAACTTCATGGGAGTGAGTTCATATCTTATTCTCCTGTGTAACCTCTAAAGTGTCCATAATATGCCTTTCTCAAGAGATGATTATTGACTGAATGAAGGACTGAGACATTTGAGATTCATGCTGTTTTTCTATAATCGTCTGTTGTAGCTGAATGAGCGTGGAGCAAGTACACATTTATCATGGGCAACAGAAGCAGAAAGGAATCAACATCTCAGAATCAGTAACAAGTTGACCGTAAACAACTTTTACCTATGGCCCTGCTGTCTTAGGTCCTATGCTGCCTTCTTTTTCCAGCATTTCATTGCTGCAAAGTAATGCATGGTAGTTACCATAAACTGTTTATGTCCATGACTAAGTCCTAACTGAATTGTGGGAATGTGCTCCTTAGTAAGTGCTTTTGTCCTCTTCCAAAGGTGTAGTAGAGTCAAGTACTGAATAGGACAGGATTCATTTTGAGCCTAAAACCTATACTGTTACATTATAGTGCTTTTCTTTTACTTGTCTTTACATTTCACCATCATTTTTATAATATGGCAGAGACCTATAGGTTATATTTGGTACTGAAGGGCAATAGTTATGAGTACAAATGGAAATTTACCTGCAATTTTCAAAGAAATGATTTAGACACAAATAAATGTGCTTACCAATTTGCACATGAAATCTTGGTTTGAAATTATTTATTATTTTCCCCTACCACTCTAAATCAATGTAAAATAAGAAGGTTTGAGTGAAGCAAACTTTGCTCTATCAAACTTTCTTCTTTGTACTTTGGTATGTCAATACTTCACATTTCTTAATTCCTTGTGCCAGCAAAGGGGAAAGTTAAAACACAAAACTGTGAAACACTAAAAATTAAGGCTTTATTAAAAAATGTGGGAGCCCAAAAGGCTAGTATGTGAATTTACTGTCCTTATAGAGTTTATTTTTCCTTCTTCCTCTAAAAATCATATTTTAAATTTATGAAAGTATTATAGGTTTCATACACCCATCACCCAGAAAGAACCATCATAAATGAGTTAGTGGACATCTTTCTGGCTGATTTAAAGCATATATAATTGTGTTTTCCAAGAAATTATGATCATTACATAGGCACACTTTTATAATCAGCTTTTTTCTACTTAACATATCATGAAAAATGTCTCATGTCATTAGTCTTCTAAAGCATTATGGTTAATGCTGCATAATGGTTCGACTCTAGAGATATACCCTAATTTATTTAACCAGACCTCCATTAACAGGACTTCCCTCTTGTCTTTTTGTCTCTTCATTCCTTCACATTTATTTAATTTATACCTAAGGCACAAAATGTAGGGGTAAAAATAGTTATCAATATTTTAATAACATATTTAGACGAATTTGCCTTTTAGTCAAAATTTTTCTTTAACATTTTTAAGAGAAAATGGATGCTCCTTTAACTCAGTGAATTAAATGGAAATGAGGCAATTTTGTAGGCCTAAGGCTCTTTGTACCCTTCAGCATCTCTTTTTCCTAGCTGCCATATCCACTGGACACATATTTTTCATGTACTTCATGGAAAGTCACCAAAGACATACAACATTAAGTGTGGTTAGTAGCCACTCAATGGAAGGAAGAACCAAACAGGTGTGTATTAGGAGTGCCACGTACATGCCTTTCCGTATGCATCCTGCAACGGAAGGAGTTTGTACAAGTCTGTTCGGATTCAAAATGCATGCTGTAAACCACTGCCAGGTTGCTTTTATCAAGTCCAGAAAAAACAAAAAGCAGGATGTAACTTTGAAAATTAAAAATACAATCCATTTAATGGGCAATATTACTAATGTGCAATACTACTTCCTACCTTTCATACCTTAAGGTCAGAGTAATGTTCTTAAGGGCAGCATTTTTTTCCCTACTTGAGGATTTCTAGAAATAAACTAATCTCACATCCCAACATGTGCTTTACAAAAACGAAAATTTAAAAATAGGGAAGAGATTTCTTTTCCATTACATACATTACTTCCCCTGAAGTCAAAACGATGAAACAGGAAGGTGATGAGATACAGGAAAATAGTATTATCCTACAGATTGATTTTGGATTGAGTGATATTCTACCAGTGGAAGACAAAGAATTTCTCTTTGATACACGAATTGATTAACTTTCCTTATCTCCTTTTAGGTAGAAAACTGGGGGAAAATATTAATCCAAAA
The DNA here is from genome assembly GCF_006229205.1 of Suricata suricatta. Lineage (NCBI taxonomy): Eukaryota > Metazoa > Chordata > Mammalia > Carnivora > Herpestidae > Suricata > Suricata suricatta. Next base: position 87,045,324 of record NC_043717.1, read on the forward strand.
AGATGAAAACGAATCAGATTTGTTACTGCTGCACATTTTTCCTTTTAAGTCTATGAGTTATAATATCCATGATTAAAAATTTTTAAAAGGGGAGCACTCCTAACCACTCCTGGTTTGGGACTATCCCATTCCAATAGATTTTTAGCTCAAATAAACTCATCAAATTAAAAAAATAAATGAAGAAAGAAAAAGAGAGAGAGAAAGAGAGAAACAAAGAAAGAATGAATAAAAGAAAGAAGATAGGAATCAAGCATTAATTATGTAAGTGTTTTTCCTTTTGAGCCGTTCTAATCCTCAATTAAACATTCTTTGCATTTAACTAATATAACATAGGTGTGCATGATATACATTTTATATCACTTCAGATATGTATCAGTACTCTACTGTTAATTATTACTGTAAATAAAACATCTCATTTCCTGATGAAGTGGTGCAGGATGTGGCCTTCAGCTCTGTCAACAAGTTTAAATTAGTTTGAAAACTAATCAAAGGAAGAAATGGTAATTAACACAAAACCACCCTGTATCAGCAAAATTAGCAACAATTTAAAAAAAACACTACAACTCAGTGCTGCAGCAATCAGTAGTAAGACGGGTCCTTTCATACATTGTTGGTTGTAACATAAATGAGCTAAGATTTTTGGAAATGAATTTGAAACCATAATAAAAATCTTAAAACTGGTAATTCTGTTTGACCTGTTATTTTATTGCTGGAAGCTCTCCCAGGGAGATAATCTGAAATGCAGGCAAAAACCCAATCCAAAAAAGTAGTTGATGTAGAATTATTTAGAACGCTGAAAAATTAGAGGCACTCTAAATATCCAGCATCAGGGGAATATTTAAGTAAATTATGGAACACGGCAGAGCCATTAAAATGATTTCTGAAAAAGTTGTTTCTGGAATTATAACTTACATGTGATAGCGTTAAACAAAAGAGAAGATATAACATTACAGAAATAATATGATTCACATTAAATAAAATATGGAAAACCTGCAAGAAAATAAGCCTAAAAGTTGACAGTTGTTCCTTCTGGGTTATAGGAGAATAAACAATTTTCCCCTTGCATTTTTATACTTTTCTGTATTTGTGAGATTTACCGTTTTGTGCTTTCTAAATTTTCTAGAAGGACTATCAATTTCCTCAAAATTGGGAAAAAAATAACATTTAAACAAGTCACTTGACCTCAAAAGTTTGGAACTTTCAAGTTTTATTGGCAACATCAGTATCTGTGAAGGTCACATTTTTTTTGTTTGCCCACTGCCACATCCCTAGTGGTGTTTCCAACATAAACAAATGTTTACAATAGCAAAAATGTGTCACTTGTTTCCAAATCACAGATTCTTGACAAGAGTAAAGCAAAGCAGAAAAGGTAAATTCGCTAGAATTTTCAGGAGGGGTTTTCTGATTTTTGTCAAGTACACCTGGATGACTTTCACTTTTCTGGGTGAGTTTATAGGTATTCAATACCGAGATGTAAATACTACCCAACATAGATAGGGGCCTCTTGCACTAACCCTGGGATGGAGTGAAAATGCATTTATTTTGCAGGGAAGTGAATCTGATGACTTCTTGTATGAAAATTTGGCTTGGGAGCCCCAAATAAAACAGATCTTTGGCTCAGATCCAAAGTCTGTGACCTTCCCAACAGCCAAGGTTCACATTATTATTTTTTTTATATGAAGGAAGCCCCAACTTTGGGATTTACAACCAAAGTCAATAAAACTATCTTCACTTCTAAAAGAAGTGTCAATAAGATAAGCAGTATGTGTGCCCTTATTATCCAAAGAAGAGATGGTTGTAATGCCAAGTCAGAACTTCATATCACTGCACTAAAAGAAATTATCATGTAATTTAAAATATTTTTGCTCTGAGTTGACTATTCACAGATCTTTCCCCTTCAGGAAAAGTCAATATAGTCAACATAGACTTAAAGAACAAGCAAAAACTGGGGCGCCTGGGTGGCTCAGTCGGTTAAGCATCCAGCTTCGGCTCAGGTCGTGATCTCACAGTTCCTGGGTCCGAGCCCCACGTCAGGCTCTGTGCTGACAGCTAGCTCAGAGCCTGGAGCCTGCTCCAGATTCTGTATCTCCCTCTCTCTCTGACCCTCCCCTGCTCACACTGTCTCTCTCTGTCTCTCAAAAATAAATAAAAGACATGAAAAAAAAGAACAAGCAAAAACAGGTAAATTATTATTCACATGGCAAGTCAATCCTTTTCCTTATACATGTATATTTCAAAAAAAGGTGTCCCTTAATATAGAAGGGGCCCAAGGGCCAGTATTGTCAAATGACATAAAGAAAGCAGGAGATTAAAACTTACGATAAAACGTTAGGAGTCACAGACAATTTAAGAGTAATCAGAATGGAAGGTAACAGCTCTCAGAAGTTTGAATATAAATTAAATCAATTTAAAAACAGGCTTTGATTAACAGTCATCTACACATATGTTTCCAACAATATTTTGATTTCAAACAATAAGTTATTTTACCCTAGGGTTATTTTCTGGAATGCCACCATCCCTCTTTCATGGTATTAAAATCCAAGTTTATAATTTATAAATGGCTAATGGATACATTAGAATATCATCTTTTTGAAACATATTTTTCGTAATTCTCAGATCTGTTAGAAGCAAGCATGGGCTAGTCGCCGGGCCAGCTATAATGCTCTGCTCCCAGTATATTTGCTATTGTTTTAGCCATGACTAAATAAGACAAAAATTTAATTTCTTGTGAGTATTTGCAATTTATGAGTCAAGAACTCTCTGAGAAAAGAATTTGATGTGCTTTCCACCTGCCCTTTTATCAATGTTAAACAAACAGTATGTTTTACTACAACTCACTTCTGACATTTATCAGTTGCTCTTATTTGTTTCTCTGCCAACCTCAGCCCTGTCAGCAGGACTTTCAGCGTGACAGCAATGGCAGCTCATGCCAATTAGCCCCTTTTCAAACTAACTGTTCTTTTTAGAACAGTACACATTTGAGTAGAGAGAAAAAAAAAGAAATGTAAAGAATGATTATCACGGAGGCTGAGGCCAGGCACAACCCCATTCTATACGCACCTACTCCTCTCCTTTTTGAACCAACACAGACTCCCAACTAAAAAGAAAGGAAAACACATGAAAAGGAGAGGAAAAGAAAGGAAAGGAAAAGAAAAGAAAAGAAAGGAAAAGAAGGAAGGAAGGATGAACAAAAGAAAAGGCACAGAATGCATGACGAGTGTAAGATGTTTGGTGGTTTGAAGCGTGTCATGATATTTATATGCTGTTTGGAAATAATATTGATGATTAGAGGGTATATCCCGGGCTCGAATTCATAGCAAGTGATGGAACTCCATTTTTTCATGAATTATTATGAAAGTCGTAGATGGGAAATTTTTGTCCTGAGAATTCTATCCACACCCTTCCCACATACATATGTACAAATCCTCTGAAAAAATGGCTTTCAAGAAAGTCTCTCCTCTCTTTTATTTAACAAGGCACTATGCCGCTTGCCGTCCTGGGCTACCGGCCAGAAGAAGATTATGGCAAAAATAATCACCTTTGCAACATTAAGGAAAACATGAAACTGGCACTATGATTCAGGGGCTTATTTCTTTCCCTCTAACTATGATACTACGTTTTTGTATTTTATTTGGGAAATGGTTTTCTGCAAGATGTATCTGAAAAAAAAAAGAGTTGTTTTCTTTTCAACAAATAGCTAGAGGTGCTGAGAGATTTCCTGTTAAAACTGTGTAAGGCATTCCACTACTTAAAAGGAAATTTAGTGTTGATGAAAGATGCCAGTTTGACAGCCATGGAAAATGAAGGAAGCATTCTTTATTCCCAGGGCACATCATCTCAAAACGAGGAATCATCTCTTATGGTTAAGAGGGTCACACCTTATTGTTTAATATTCATCGGGAGTACACGCATGCCGGATGATGGAAAGATACACAGGAGACACAGTCTGTGTCCTCTAAGACATTACATTCTTCAAAACAGCATATTCTTAGTCTCAGGGACATAATATACAAGACTAGTGGCCCTTGCTTTAAAAAGGTCCAAGGCAACAAAAGCGAGTGGGTGAGATATTCAAAAGGAGGGGGGAAATCGTTCAGCTTGGACATATTTAGTGTGTCCTGTAAGTGTTCTCCTGCTGTACACCGAAAAGTTGGGTCTGTCTGGTCTCATAGTTGTATGTTAGCGGTTAGATAGTTTATGATGTTATGCTGTGTGCGCCATATTCATCACAAACAGTATCTACCTCTGCCCCACCTCCAAAGAAAAAAAAAGAAACAAACCCCCCCAAAAATCTTCTCTTAAATATTCATTCTTCGTGTTTCTTTGGATAGCACTCAAAACCTGGGAAAGATCTTTTGGCCGCAGGACCTCAAACACAGTTGGTCTCTATGGCACTAGGAATCCCAAATTAGGTAGTTGGTGGTCCAGGCTCAGCATAAACTGAAAGTAAGCACTGGGTTGTAGAACAACTCCCAGGGGAGTTCATTTGTGTTAGTTTGGTGGGTCAGGGAGAGATCTTTGAGTATACGTGTCCTGTGGAAATTTGTGGTATGGATAGATCTGAGGTCTAGGGATGGAGAATGGAGGATGGCCTGACATAATATGTTTTCCCTGCCTTTGTGAGCCTGTATGTTGTTTAATAAGGGCTACTGACAAAATAAATAAGCATTAAAAAATTTTTAATGAGTCTGGCTGGCTCAGTCAGCTAAGCCTCACACTTCAATCCAGGTCATGGTCTCACGGTCCATGGGTTCCTGGGTTCGAGCCCCACATTGGGCTCTGTGCTAACATCTCAGAGCCTGGAGTCTGCTTCAGATTCTCTCTCTTTCTCAAAATAAATAAGCATTAAAAAATTTTTTTTAAATAAGGGCTACTGACAAACACAAAAGGAAGTATGTTCACGAGGAACTGAGCTTGCATAGCATGGCATCCGGGGCCAGGTGACAAAAATTGACAAAGAAGAGGGGACGGGGTAGTTTTCCCATTTCCACATGGAAGAGAGTACAGCCCTGGCGACTCAGTGAGGTACACTGAAGGAGTGAGCAACACTGGGAGCCCTGAAAGGAAAACAGAACATGTAAAGAGTGTACAATTTGCCATGGCGATGGCAACAGCAAGGGAAGAGCAGAAAACTGAACATACCAGCTTTGAGCACGTGAGATTTTGGGTGGGTGAGCCCAGAACTAGCTGGACTCGGGTAATGAGAAGCTGTGACGTGGCAAGCTGCAGAGAACACCTGTGAGTGTTTACTGGGATGCCAGGGAGAGGGCTGAAGACGGACACTCACATGACCTCACCTATGGTCCTTGACGGCCCCTTCTAAAACAGGCTGTTGAGCCTCTATATAACCTCTCCCCCTTCTTCTATACACATGGCCTGCTGCAGAGGCAGGATGCTGACCTCCAGAAGCCTTCTCAAAGGAACCAGAGAGCATCACACATGTGTCAAATGCACTGTAGATCCGTCCTGATTTCTTTTGGTTCTGTTCCAGGCTTTTGGTGTTTTCTTTTGGAGCTCCCGAGGGTAACAGGCCATGATGGTTTACTGTGAAGCCAGCCCACAGTTGTCTTTACCTCAGTGAATGACAATATTTTGAAGATCTCTGTGTCCCTTGGCTGTTTTCTTTGTTCCCAACACAACATTTGCAACTTCTTTCTCTGTCTTCCATGTGCTCTATCTCTGGACTGTGCCTGTCGTTCTCACAATCCATGGCATCCTCCCTCCTCATCTCCCTTAAATTTCTTCTTAGGGGCTGGGACAGAGAGAGCTTCCCTAGACAGCCTCTCCTTTCTAATCTCCTACTCAAAAGTTCTGAACAAAAACCTAGAGCATCTGGAAGTTCCAGCTGATTTAAGGCGGCACATTGTACCACTATCCCACAGGCTGCACTGAATATTGAAGTGTGTGTGTGTGTGTGTGTGTGTGTGTGTGTGATGGGAAATGGTACTCAATGACTCTCACAAACTTGGAAGCTGCTTCTTTTTCATTATCATATTTTATTCATCAGCAACCAGAAGGCTGAGACTTTAATGAACTTTGTAATAACAAAAATGTGTTATATAAGGAACTTCACTCACTGTTTATCCAACGGTCCAGAGAAAAGGCAAGTTTACAGTCTATTAAGGCATGATGAAAGAGAACCTTGGCATTTTCCTTAAAACAGAGTAGTATATTGCAAGGATTCTAAACCTTGGAAGTACTTTATACAGGATCTGCTGGTGTTTGAAAACAATGTAACGCAGAAGTTCAACCCTGCCTGAGGCTCTGCACTTACAGGGATTCTCTCTTTCTCTCTCTGTCCCTACCCCACTTGCACGCTCTCAAAATAAATAAAGGAACTTAAAAAAATAAAAATAAAATAAAACAATGAAACCCAGAGTTGCCATTCTGAAAACTACCAAACGCAACATGTTAGCATGGAGCTTCAAATGGATTGGTGGCACTTACCATATTATGAAAATTGTGCCCTCTGTGAAGCCATCTAAGAATAGTGTGGGGGCAAAACTGAAAACACGAAAATAGGTCACGGTATGGTGGCAGTCAATGACTTTCCACCCTCTCCAAAATATATGTTTGTCTCTGAGAAATATTTCACTGACTAGCACTTTGTCACACGGTTCGCTTCTCATTACCATTTCAAATGCACTTTCTCTGCTCTGAGGCACCTCTCTGCTGCCCCAGGGCTTTGCCAAGACACTAAAAAGTTTAGTTGCCATGCATAATATACAACATAAGTCACTAGTATGAATTTTTAACAGTGTTTTGCTTTATCACATCCCAGAGCCCCTTGTGATGCAGGAAGTTGGGGGGGCTTTATTTATTTATTTATTTTTTATTTATTTATACCCCTTCCCTTTGTTTTTTGTGTAATCCTCGCTATTGCCTTGGGAACATATTCATAGGAAAGTACTTAAACAAAATTAGAACAAATGCAAACATATGCATCTTAAGGCAATTGTCAAGACAGAAATAAATGCCTGGATGAAGACTTTAGGAGAGGGAAAATGAGAGAAATAAATACTATTAAGAGAGTTGTAATTAATTATACCTGAAGAGACCAGTGTTGTATAATGTTCAATAGAGCATCTGTTTCTTAGCCACCAAAACATACTTATTGGTCAATGCAATGAGCGGTTAACAGACTGGGTTCTGGAATCATATGGCCACTACCTGCATTTGAATACAGGCTCTACAATTCACTAGCTGTGTGACTTTGGACACACTACTTAAGCTCTCTGGCTTTGGTTTCCTCTTTTTGTAAAATGGGAAAAATAAGGGTGTCCATCACTTATAAGAATTGCAGGAGCCCAGATGTGCAAATGCCACTTAAAATAGTGTTTGGAGGATATTAAGTATGTAATAAACACATTACTGTTATTGTGAATTATTATTATTATTCACTATTATCAGATGGAACAGGAAAAAAAAAACAAAACTAGCACAACTTTATGGCAAATGGCAAAGAATAAAATAGTAGAGAGAAAGTTCAGTAGAAATTATATGTCCTGTTCTAGGTAGAAATTATCAAGAGCCAACAGCCAAAAGGAAGGTACACATTATGAGTTAAATTGGCAGGTTTATAGGAGAGAGAGAGATGAACTTCTAAACATAGGCTGAATCAGCTCAAGCATTTGTTTCTTTTTTTTTTTTTTTTTTTTACCAACACTTTTCAATGCTATATCTCTGAGTGGTTATCAAATGGTCCCTCTAGGTCTGGAGAAGCATTTTATGGAAAACTCACCATCATCCTTTCCAGAAGAGCTCTGCCCAGAAGATATTGAATTGGATGAAGCATGGGTAGCTTTCGTGCAGAAATGCTTATGTACTTAGCTGCTTCTTATCGTCATAGGTTTGGCAATTGAACTGGATGGACTCTATGGTCCATTTCACCTTGAGAATTCTATGACTCACAATATTTCTCATATTTTTATTACATTACCTTCATCCTTAAAACCATCCATTAGCTTTCAGTTAAACCCTATGATGACTAACTTCTTACGTCCAGATGTCTCATTTATCTTGCTTATCTTTTCTTTTTATCCCCCGTTCTCTACCCCACAGCCACCAGCCACTGTTCCTATTTTTAAACCACATCCTCAAACATAAATGTACAAATAGGATTGCACGCCTTTTCTCTTATTATCCAGAAATAACCATTTACACCACTCTTCAACTTAGTTCTCAGGGGCTTTGCCTGACATTGGTAATTTTACCTGAAGGGAAAATTTGGGAGTCACTGTAGATTATGTCCTTTCTCTCAACCCCTACAGTCAACTAGTCACCAAGTCTTATAGATCTTAACATCCAAAGAGAAAAATAATATTAACCATGCATTGAGCACTCACACCAGACACTGGGCCACATCACTGTAAGCTCTAAGAAGTTAATAACCTTCAAAAAGCCACAGAGATGGTAAATACTATCACAGGCATTAAAAGCTATTTCTGACAGACTCCAAAGCCCATGGTCACACCATATTGCTTCTTCAGTCACTTTGTTTCCTCTTCTACAACTTTAGTCCCAACCATTCCTTTTAGTAGCATCAATGAAATAACCTCTTAATTGGCTTCCTTGTGTCCAGATTTAACCATCCCTCACTCAGTCTTTATTTCAAGCTGTTGCTAGATTTAGCTTTGTGAAATGCAAATGTAGTCATGTCTCTTGGATGCTTCATCCCCACTGCCTTTAGAATGGAGCCCAATTCCCACAGATGACACAGAGAAGGCCATTAGTAAAGTCGTCCCTGTCCACTTCTCTCACCTCGCTTTCCGACAGGGAACTTTTGCTCTGGATAAACTAGGCTTGCCTTAGTTTCCCCAATAATGCCATGTTTTCAGGTCTCTGGCTTTTTTCACATGTGATTCTCACTGCCTGAGAAGGTCAGCCGCATTTCATGACCCAGCAAACTTCTGTGTGTCCTTGTAGACTTCTTGGCACAGAGAGGTGCTCATTAAATATCTTCTGACTAAAACAACAATAATACAGTCTATTTCATTTTCAAAATTAAGGGACAGAGATGAACATGGGTAAATACAGTAATCTGGTTTGCTAAAACACTATAAAATGTATATTTGGGGCTTCTGCTTCTAAAAATTGTTTTCACAGCCATGACCTCTCATCTGTGAAATGTTGCCCAGTGAGCAGATCATAATTATGAAATATAATGTTTGGATATTAGGCTGTAGAATCCTTCCTATGTTCATTAAATATACATTAGTTGATATTTATAAATGTTTTATATATATTACAAAGTGTTAAAATACATTTCTGCTCTATGAATGAATTCATTACAACATTTGACTCAAGTTTTTATTAACCTCTTACCCTAAGTGTTAATATTTCCCATCCTATTGGGAGCAATAGGACACATTCGCCACATTAGCTTCTAAGAGGTCACTGATTTGTTTCCAGTTGGTCTGGTCACTATGAGTTGGCACAGAGTTACCTTCATAAATGATTCAAGGTAATGAGAATTATGAAAATTAAAGAAATAACAGCAAAAATGGGGCTTCACAAGTGAGAAATCATCATTGGCATATCACTCCTCAGGGCAATCATCTCGCTTACCCATTCATTAAAAGTTACTTCAAGGACATACAAAAGAGGCACAGCTGTTACATGCACAAAGATGTGTTTTGAGGGGGTGAGATTGGATTTAAAATATATACTGTAGGGGCGCCTGGGTGGCTCAGCTGGTGAAGCATCCAATTCTTAGTTTTGGCTCAGGTCATGAACTCACAGCTTGTGAGTTTGAGCCCCACATCTGGCTCCATGCTGGCAGTATGGAGTCTGCTTGGGATTCTCTCACTCTCCCTCTGCCCCTCTCCCCCTCTTGTGTGCTCTCTCTCAAAATAAATAAATAAGCTTTAAAAAATAACATATATATAAAGTGGAAAGGCACATGATATCTTTGCCAATAAAATCACTTTCATTGGACCACTGGTGGCTTAGTGATATTGGTTTAGGGGATGGGAAAATGAATATTTTATAATTATAATTCCATGTCATACTACTAAAGTATGATCAATATAATGTGATATTAAGAATTGTTTTCTAAAATATGTCATATCGCTTCCTATGTCCACATCAGTAGTTTCTATAGAAGTGTATATATGAATGACAAATAGATTTGTGATCATGCGGGAAAATAAGTAACCACTTCCCTTTAAAGTCCCATTTATCTTTTGACTTCAGGTCGATTGAACCCTCTTTCCAGTGTTAGGGTCCAAGCCTCTCTCCCAGCTCCTGTATAATTCTTACCTCAAAAATTTTCTATTTTCTTCCTTTTATCTTGCTTCTTCAAGATCTCATTGTCCTACTGTCCTCTTGAATGCTCTTTCCCAGTATGACCACTACTATCTGTCCTCATTATATAAGCATAATAAACTCTTGATCCTTTTTAGAAGGATGATATTTTCCACATACTTTTCTACCTCTTGTATATTCAAGCTCTAGAAAATTTGTAAAGACTCAAAATGCAGTATCACCGAAACATTCTATACCAACATCTTATTTGCCTGACTGTGGATATGCCCCTCTCATGAACATGAACAGTTTCCTAGTATCTGGATTTAGCATTAGTCCTCTGTTTTTTTTTGAATCCTGGAATTGGAATTAAAACATGTTAAAGCTGGATGAGACCTTGTCAAAAGTCAGATCCTTATGTTTAAAGATGATGAAACTGAGGGGCACCTGAGTGGCTCAGTTGGTTAAACATCTGACTTCAGCTCAGGTCATGATCTCACAGCTCGTGGGTTCGATCCCTGAGTCATTCTCTGTGCTAACAGCTCAGAGCCTGGAGCCTACTTCGTATTCTGTTCCTCTCTTTCTCTCTACCCCTTCCCTGCTCATGCTCTGTTACTCTCTCTCCCTCAAGAATAAATAAACATTAAAAAAAAATTTTAATGAAGATGATGAAATTGAGGTTCAGAGAAATAAAATGGCTTGCTTAAGAATAATGGCGTGTGCACACTGTCTCTTGGTTTGTTATTACATGATCATTGCTTTACTCTTACTGCTTTGGCTTTCTCAGTTTGGTTCTTTGTCACTCTCACAGTATTTGTTTTGGGTGATGGTTGCTCTCTATCCAGATTTGTGCCCTTCCTCTGGTGATTCCAGTTAGTTTATCCCATGACTTGTGATGTTAATCAGGTTATGTCCCTGGGCTGCTCAGCTGCCTCAACCTGGTAAAATCTTGATTTGGGTTTGAGGCTTAGGTTTTGCCATCCAACTATGACACACAAATCTTATTCTCTCATGCCTTGATCAGTCTGTTCAGTGACAGGCTTCTATAAAATAGAGTTGGAAAAAAATGACTTCCTCCACTTGAAAGCAATTATGTCTAAAGAGGTGAACATGGCTCCATCAGCGTAGCAAACAAAGACAGACATGTTCTGTGCTTGGTAAAAATCAGTGAAGTGTAAAATGGGTTATGTTCAAACCACATAAACACTGCCTCTAAACATATCATATTACATCCATCGAGGAACTTTAAACAATCACATCTGAGTGAATGTGACATGGCCTCTTCCCTATCTAAAATGTCTACTGAACCTATGGCATAACAAAAAAGAATTGCTAAGCCTCACAAGTATGATGACAGTCGAAAAATATTTTAGACACAGCATTTTTCTAATTATAGATTAGACAGGAAAACAACAGGTACAAAGAGTTTTGCAACATTTCAGAGATGGGTGTTAACTGCTATCCAAGTTAAGTGTAAAAAAACCCAAAATGCATTACCAAACATTTATAATCTTACAGATGTGTCTTGGAAAAAAATACTCCCTAATCTTATGCACAAACAAAAGATACATTGCTCACACGTAAAGAAAATGAAATCAAATAGGATAAAACATGAGCAGAGAGACTTCAGACATGTCCCACAGGCATACCAGCTCATATAATTTGTGAAGAAGAACAGTTCTCTAGCTAGAGAGATTCTTCCTTCAACTGGGCAGATGGGCCTGGTAAATGCATAAGCAATTAGCTCTTGTGCTAAAGCAGAAAGACAAAGAAGAAAAGGAATAAATGTGTACCATGTGAGTACAATCCAAAATTAATCTTAATTTGCTTTGTAATCATAAAGATGCAGTGAGCTTTCTATAGGATTTGTGTTAGACTTTTATGGAAGAAGAAAGACCAAAACAATTGTATTTATAGAAGATATTCTGACCCTGTCTATTAATGGGATATGAATCTAAGTTTTCTATAATTTATTTGGTTTCTATTTGAAAACTGAAATAAAAGAAAAAGATTGGAAAAGGTTAGAAACCCTAAACAAATTGAAAAGACAAGCCACAGACTGAGAGGAGATATTTTGTATGTATATACAAAATATCCTGAAAAAGGAGCAGTATCCAGAATATATGAAGAATTCCTAAAAGTTAATTAGAAAAGCATTAGCTGCTCAAAATAAAAGTAGGAAAAGGACAAAGTGAAGCAATCCAGAGGAAAAAACAAATGGCCAATAACTATGAAAAGATACTCAACTCCACAAAAAACAAGATTCTATTTCATCCATTAGACTGAAATAAAGTAATAAGACTAATAATAGCAAGTGTTGGTGAGGACATGAGGAAACAGGAATAGCTATATACTTCTAATAGGAGTGAAAGCAGATGAAATTACTTTGAAAGGCAACCTTAACTATCTAGTAAATTTGAATATGAAAACTCAAGTCTACTTCTCGGTATCTATCCTAGAAAACTCTTATATGTATATTCTAAGAGATAAGCAAAAGGAGGTTCATTGAAGCCCTATCATGGTGGTTAAAAAAAACAGTTAATTTCATTGTCCATCAGCAGAGGAAATGAATAGTTTACATGTGGTTTATTCACAAAGTGGGATATTCCACAGCAGTTAATTATCTAGACCTATCTTTATCAACATGGACAAATCTCAAAAACAAAGCTGTTTGAAAAAAAAATCATTTTTTGAAACATGTACAATATTCATTCATATTTTAGGGGCAAAACAGCTTTAGTAAGTTTTAGTAATGGATAATTACATATATACTGAAATTATGAAAGTGTATATGAAATGATATAAAACCAATTCAATTTCAGGGGACTGGTTAATTGTGAGAAGGAAAGGATGGGGTGGAACTTATGTTACATTTTCTGTACTTTTTTGGTATGCTTGAAAAGTTCAGGACAAAAGACTAAAGTCTGTGTGCGTGTGTTTGCGTGTGTAGAAAAGACGAGGGACAGAAAACAGAATGCTTCAGTGTACGAAAGGGTGAAGTAAAGTTGCTGATTAGATAAAGGATGGCATAAACTCTGTTCGGCCAATGAGAATGTTCATCAGCTAGTCAAAAAAGGGTACCACATTCAGAAGAGGAAAATTAATGAATCATTATCTTTATAACATCTTTTCTAAGTGAAGTACTTCAATGGTCATTTTGGGCATAGACCTAAAAAAGGTCCTTTTAAATCATCTGGCCCATGTCCTTCAGATGCAATCAGCTTTCATCCATTCTGTCCAGTGATTGGACCTTATCTCTTTGGTACATCACAAGTGAAGGAAGTCCTGCTGTTTTTAGTTCTGCTTATAGTAAATCCTTGATGGCTTCACAGCTGACTGACAGGAGTGGATGGAGTACAGGATTGGACCTTCAGAGTTCAATCTCTGGCAATGACTTCTTATAAGTTGGACGTGTAGCTTGACCTCTCTGGACCTCTGTTCTACAATCTTTCAAATGAAGATAATAATATCGACCACCAGACATTACTTTAAAAATATACTTCTTTTCCTGGATGCCCATCATTAGATAAATGCAAGGTGTTACACAATAACCTTATGATGATGATGATGTCACTGGAAGGTATGGCATGAGGTTCCCTTACAGGCAAAAGCTACCTTTATAAGTTCTTTTGGTGCTCCCGTCAAGTAAGCTGTCTTGGGAGACACTCAAGACTGATCTGGTTCATACCGAATATTCTGAGAGCATAATATGACTATAAAATATTTATTAAACTTCCAGACTAATCATTACCTAGCTCTGGGCCTTAGCTATTCATTTTTCAATGAGACTTAGTAATAAAGATGGCAGATGCAGGAAAAACATTCAGACATCTATTTAACTCACAGAATGACTGCTCAGGTATCTTTATGTAAACACATTATGTTAGGTGATAAACTTTCAAAACAATTTAGGATTAACTCTTTGAGGGGCTCCTGAGTGGCTCAGTTGGTTAAGAGTCTGACTCTTTCATTTCAGCTCAGGCATGATCTCATGATTTGTGAATTTGAGCCCTGTGTTGGGTTCTGTGCTGACAGCAAGGAGCCTCCTTGGGATTCTCTCTCTCTCCCTCTCTCTCTGCCTAGCCCACAGGCTTGCTCTCTCTCTCAAGACAAATAAATAAACTTATTAGAAAAACAACATTCACTCCTTTAGTGTGTGTTTGCAGATAAACATGAAAAAGAGAGAAGGGGCTGTCTATACTTTTAAAATCACACAAATCTGCCAACACACAGAGCACATCTCTGAAATGTCTTATGTTCCAAAAAGCTGTTCATCTGCTTAGGTATTAATATGTTATGGCAAAGCTATTACACCATTTACCTTTTATATCACATCTCAATTTCTTCAGCAGAACAGGGATAAAGTCAGAATATGAATCGCTGTGCTTATTTCAAGGTGATTTACTCTTTTTTGTTGATCAAAATAGAGACACAGTCACCATGGGTGAGATAGTTCTGCGCCTAAAATTACTTCCAGAGAGTTTGCACTGAAAGGCTAAGAGTAAAACCTTTCCATGTAACTAGATACTTCTGGTAAAATGACAAGCAACAAAAATAGAAAATAGCTGTCTCTAAACATTACCCTCAACTGGGTGGGAGAAATATTTTCCCCATGCTTTTCTACCTCAGTGGAAAGTATACACTTAGATAAACACACCATCTTCCATCCTTTTTTAAAGAAAGAAAAGGAAAATAGGGGAGCAAACAGACAAGCAATAGAGTTTAAGCTGAAACTAAACCCAGCTACGGTATTTAGGGAGCTTGTATTCTGTAAATGAAAGCAAGAACTCCTACAAAGACAGAATGACTTCCTTGGTACACAACATGTGTTCTCCATTAGCAGGAAAGAGCAGACAAAGCCCAGCCCAGAGGAGTACCAATCATGTACAATTGCTTCTGCATCAGTCCCGGTAACCTGTGGCTTCTCAAAAGCTCCACATGTAGAGCACAGGTTGTGACCCATCTTGGCTAGCAGGTGAGTAATCTGGCTGCCTCTTTCTGAGAAGGATGAAAAACTGGGAGTGAATTTACAGAGGATTCTATAGACACGGAATCAACCTGCCACCTACTGGTCCTTTTACCCGTGGTCAAGACCTACTATGTCTTTATCACCTCGGATGCTCTCAAACCCTGGTCCACTTACTGAACTGGAAGACAATGATACAAGCATCATTTTGGTGGAAACAGAGACCCTGCTGGGGATTATATAAACTCCAGAAAATCTGTAAACAAAGCCTCCAGGACATATCAAGAACATGTTGAATAACTTGTCTTTCATGCATAATCACCCTAGCCTGGCTTATTTGTGGTCTGTTTTTCAATAGCGAGTTATATTTGCCATTGAACAGTTGGTCTCCAGAAACTGAATTTGGTTCCCTAGAAATATTCCAAAATTTGCAGCATTTATTCTCTTCCTTGCAGTGTTATCGGAGCTGGGTGTAGATAAAATCATAACATAGGTGTTTACCTTCCCTCTCCCTCACTTTTCCATATTTCCTCTAATATTTCTTCACCACCCCTTGGGATTTCCATGCTCACAGTCTACTGCTTAGATCTCAATATTACTTTGACCCAGTGCCTACTGTACCTTCTGATGCAGAGTTTGTGCTTAATAAATATTCATGATCAATAAATAAATGAATGTAAAAACCCCAAGGGCAGACATAATTCCTCAGGGTTCTGCTGTATGACTGCAAAAATGGAATAAACTCGTGGGTTTTTAATATTTTTAAGTTTATTTATTTATTTTGAGAGAGAGAGAGGCCACATGTGCATGCATGCAGGCAGGGTAAGGGCAGAGAAAGCGGGAGAGAATCCCAAGCAGGCTCCTCAGTGCTGAGTCCAATGCAGGGCTCGATCTCACAAACCATGAGATCATGACCTGAATCATAAGTAAGAGTCAGATGCTTAACTGAATGAGCCACCCAGGCACCCCATGGGTTTGAAATAATCAAGGCTGATAGGCAAACATCACACATTTTTTTTGCTCATAAGCAGCATATTCCTTTGCTGATATCTCCATGAGAAGGGACCAAGTTGGGAGCTCAGGCTACCATAACAAAATACCGTGCACTGGGTGGTTTGACAACAAGAGTTTATTTCTCATGCTTCAGGAAAATGGAAAGCTGTGGTAAGAGGGTCAGCATGGTGAAGGCTCTCTGCCAGGCTTCCAGATGGCCACCTTCTTGCTGTGTCTTCACCTGAGACAAAGGGGAGAGCAAGCTGTATCTCCGCTTATAAGGGAACTAATCCCAACAAGAGGGTCCCACCCTTCTGACCTCCTATAAACCTAATTACCTACCAAAGGTCTCATCTCCAAATACCATCACATTGAAGGTTAGGGCTTCAACACAGGAATTTGGGGGACACAAGTTAGTCCACAGAACACTGGCTTTATTTTCAGGGTAATTACCAAGGATTTCTAATCTGAAGATCAGAATACATGGGGAGTATATTTCCAAAAAAAGAAGCCAAATCGTTTTTTTTCCTTGAATCCATCAAACTGCACAGAATTGTTTGACACCATTATTGGTGTTAGTACTATTCAGACTCCCTTAGATCAAACAATGCCATTGCCTGCACTGCCTCATCTCTTCTTTCCAACCTCAGGTCTTTTCACCATGTATGAACATATGTGAAGTAGTGAAAGTCCCAAATTCTGTCACACAGGGTGTCATCTTTATCTTATCCAAGCTCAAATTCAAGCATTAGCAAGAAGAGATCATATACTAGGTCTCCCTATCGGCATAGTAGCCATAGTAGGATAACATAGCTAACAGTGTTTCTATTAACTGTAAAAACAAACAAACAAACAAACAATGAAACTTGTTCCCATTAAGCATTGTTGCACTCTCAAAATGAGATAGTGTTTTTATTCAAGATGCAGTATCTTCCTTTTCTTAGATCTATGCCAACCTCATTAACTTACTGAATAGTGTTGGCCAACATTCTATTCATCTGGAACCCCTTATTCTTCCGGCTATTTGCAACGCCGTCCCTTCAGTAGTTGGGGGTCTAATGAATGTGTTGTTTGCCACTTCATTCTGAGTCTAGGAGCCTATTAACTACAGCCAGTTCCTACTGCCTCTCCACTCCTCCTAGCCCCATCATCACCCACCTCGTTTCAGAGACCTGCTCCTCACCTCACAACCCTCCTTAACAGTTCTTCAGCTAATTTGAACAATTCATGAAACTGAGTGGAGACTAGTCTATTTATTTTGCACCTATTTCGTAAAATACTGCAGCAGCCCGTTTCAAGGAAATTCAGATATCCTTTGCATTTTTCTTTTAGCAAACATTGCTTTTGTTTTAAGGGCGGGGTCCCAACAAAATTCTATGCCTTCTGTATAATCCACAGAGGTCATGATGCCAATCTCAGCAGGGCTTGCCTACCTCCAAGCAGCACCACTTGGGGATTGAAGCACCATTCGCTGAGACACCCAGTTTCTTCAGTGTGTTTTCTTCATTTTGTGTTCTGGTTTAACTTCCTTGAGGTTTTTATGTTTTACTTTCCTCTCCTCCTGGGATGCCATAGGAATGCAAAGAACAGATGCATTCAATGATTCATTACCATTAGCAGGCAGAGTGGAATCAAGAACTTCATCAACTTTCCAGCTTCCCTGTTCTGTTCACAGGGGAGCCACAGTATGCACGAGGGGCTTTCCTTACCTTGGTCTCTAGATGCACAGTTTATGTAACAGGCTTATCTTTCTCTAGTTCAGTGCTCTGTGGAATCTTTACCTAGATGCAGGCACAGCCTCTCCTTTACTGCTGCAACTAGAGTTTATGGCAATGGATCTTCCAGCCAAGTTGAAAGCAATTTTCAAGGGCATACCAATATAGAAATACTTTACTATTTATAGCACATCAACTTTTGTAAAGGTGCATTCCAGGTTATCATTTCCAATGTGTCCGATTACTCAATTCTAGAATCTGTTGCTCAGCAAACAGACACATCGTGACTCAAGTTTTCTCCAGTTCTTATAAATTCATGGGCTATTCTATAATCTACATGGGATCATTAGGAGAAATTTCTCCCACTGCAACATTCCCTTTGGCCCTCTCAGCAGCAGGCTCTCCATCGTGATGGACTATGCAGTTGAATGGGGTGGTGGTGGTGGTGGTGGTAGAGAAGGAGGGGTGATCATTTTGTACTATGTTTTGAGTGCTTCCAGTAAAAGACTATATATGCTCTGTTAACTAATGGTAGCTAAGGTTCTTAACCACAGGCCCTGCCACAGAACTAATATTTCATGTTGAAAAATTATATGTCACTGACTGTGGAACTTTGGCAAACATGAATAAAAGTTGTGCTGGAGGTAAAATATGTTCTTCGCTTGGTCCCTTGAAAATAAACTGTCTGCCATTTGGTGTTGTATTTTTAGGGGAGTCTCTACAATTGGCTTGATGCAGATGGTGGTTATTTTAATAAATTTATATTATATTCTCTCTCCCTCTCCCTTCTGACCTCCCTCTGTTTTTCAAAATGAGGTCTGCGGACCACCTGCATCGGATCCACCTACGCAGCCTGTTAAAACTGCAGACTCATGGGCCCACCACAGACCACATGAGACAGAATCTCTGAAGCTGAGTCTTGAAATCTACATGTGTAATAAGCACTGCAGGAGACCAGTAGGCCTGTTACAAGTGGAGAACCACTGAATGTTTGGAAGGGAGGAGATAAAAATAAAAGAAACACATTGAATTATTCTAAAAATTAAAAATTCTCTTTGGTCTTATTTTTACAACCCTGGTACTTACACTCTCATTTTTATTTGAAACGGTGTGGAAATTACAGGGTGTGATCAGGTGTGTATGGGAGGCGGTAGAGAAGAGTCCTGGAGAAAGTACCATCTTAGTTTAAATCTAAAGGATGCATGGGAATCTGGTAGGATGGGAAGAAGATGGATGAGCGGATGTAGGGAGAGGAGAATGTTCCAGGCTCAGGGAACAGATTACACAAAGTGTAATAGAAGTGATAAAAGTTTTGCATGAGTAAGTCACTCAGCCAAAATGTAGCCTTCACAGAAAATATAATTTATTCAGATGCAAAAGAGAAGATGATATGGAATTCCCAGCCTCGTGACAATTGTATAAATACTTGTTTCTTCTTGTGCGGAGTGAGGTAGTTGAGGAGAGGCTGGGAAGAAATATGCCCCAAATCATATGAGGTGTAAGCTTTGTCCATGATATAGTGCAGAGAAAAAAGTAACTTTTATGACTTCCGTCTTGCTAGGAAATTGCTGACCCGCTTCTTTTGATTGGGAAGAAAAACGACATCAGTGGGTATCAAGCGGCAGGTGGTGACCACTGTTTCTTTAAAGACAACATATGAAACACTGAAAATTTATTTCCCAATAAACTTGACTTTCTGAGATGAACCACCAAAAAAAAGTGCCATGCGATAAAAGCGTAAGGAACAAGGATATTTCCAATTGCCATTAAATATAATCCAAGTGAAGTGATTCACCGTAGCTCAGGTGCAGGCTCCCTGTCAATACAATTTATAAGGGTTCGGCTTCCAAAGCTACACTTCTATTTGACAGTAATTTCCTTTTTTATTTTGTTTTGTTTTAAGTTGACTACAATTTTCAACCACAGTTATCAGTTCATTGCTTGGATGAAGGTGACCCAGCACTCCTTCTTTATCTAATTCCTGAGGTGCCCTTAGATTATCTTTCACAAGCAAAGTCTACAATGATAACAGAAAAAAAAAATTAATTCAAAGATGAGGGCTTATCAAATACCATCTTCTGTGGGCTGCATTTTTTATTAAACATGAATCAAATCATCTTTTGAAATGAGGGGTGTGGTTACCCAGAATGATCCTCTTCCCCTTTGCATGTATAGTTCAACAATCTTAATTAATAAGCCATTTGTGATGAGTTTTATAAACAAAGCTGCCATCGGTTTGCCAGCCAAATATATTACCATAATATTTTAAGATGTGTTTGTATTTTTAAAGGGAATTAAAATTTTCATCAAATAAATCAAAAGGACAGGAAACTTGCATGCTAAATGTTGAAATAAGTACTTTACAACTAAATTATGCTAATACTAGTAATGATATCTCTTAAATCAGTATTTCTTAATGTGTGAGAATGCTAGTGAGTGTTGGATGAGAGACTTAGTGAGTTCTCAATACAAATAAACTTTGGGAGCTTTGGGTTAAACGCCTCTGTACAGATTTCTCTTTTATGAGATTTCTCAGCTAGCTGGATATGACAAGCAGAATTTCCTAAAGACACTGTCTGTTTTTTCTTTTTCAGTACATAACACAAAACTAGAGTTTCACCATAATCTATTTGGGGAAGTTAGAACAAATTTGAAATAATCATCGATCTCTTCACTTAAGAAATGGTATAAATCTTGCTGAATTATTTCTCTAAAAATTGCTTGCATACAAAATATCTTCAAATCCGTCAACACATTGTTTGCCACAGCTGCCCTGTAATCAGTGCTCTTCAGCACTGGTGGTAGAGTATGTCCGTAACTTCTGTATTGGACATGTCATTCAGGGTGATTAAACCAATTGGAATCAACCAAGATTACCACTTTACATGATTGAGCAACAAACTGTAGACATTATTAACTCAAAGTGTGTGCATGCAAAACAGAAAGCATGGAGAAAGAAGGTTTATTTGCTTGTTGTATTCCTCCTATATACATTCTCATTCGACACAGAAAAACTAAATGGGAGTAGTTATCAGAATGTAGCTGTCAGAAATTGGATAAAATTGAGTATTTCTCCAGCATTCATAATTACTTTCAGAAGTCTGAACAAGAAATGTAGGCCTCAACAAACCACAGTGGTTTGGAAAGAGCCTTGAGATTCTGAGTAGGCTTTGTAATCAGCAAATTGAAAAATCTCCATGTAGCCCCAGCAGTACCACTATTACATATTATCAAGGCAACTGTATTTCTTTTGGCGGGGGGGGGGGTATGCATTGTGACACTTTTACATGATAGCTCTCAGCAGGCTTTTTAGTTCTCTGATAGATAACCTAGTTTACAGACTATTTTACTTGTTTTAAGAGGTCTCCCTAATCATGTAATCATAGGTGATTTAGAAATAGCTTTGAAGAAGGACTCTTAGAGCTGTTGAGTTAATAACATGCATTACCAACATTCCATGGTATTTTTTATACTCCCAAAATGTTCACTCTCTAAATGAGCCATCCTCACTCTCTCTCCCTCCCCTTCCCTTTCCATACACATACTTGGTATGGGCACATAATGTGGGCTGGATTAAAATGAGTACCTTAATTCTATATGCCATGAAAGACAGCACCTTTTGATCTAATACAGCCATGGAAGTCATTTTCAAAAGTACTAGTGTACCTAAGTTTTCTGTCACCAGCCAAATGGACACAGTTTCTAGTGTTTTCTCACTCCCACCCATCCCCATGTTCACCAACTTCTGCTCCCCCATATCAAGTGTCTAAAAGTAATGCATGACTGATTTTGAAAAGGACCGTTCAGTGAAAAAGAATGGGCACTCTCACAGGCACACTGTTGGTAGAACTGCAAACGTATTACAGCCTTTTTGGGAAGACATTTTAGTGGTATCTAAATGTCAGATATCTGTCATTTATTTTCTATCCAAATATTAAATGTGCATATCCTTTGACTCATCAATTCCACTTCCAGGGAATCTGTTCCTACAGGATAGTTCCACAGGTGCACAGCTATAAATGTACATGGAATTCACTGTGGTATTACTCATAAAAGTAAAACATTTAAAATGACCTAATCATCCATACATATAAATGAATATCAAGTAGCAGAGGCAGATCTATCTATACTGACAGAGAAAACTCTCCAATGCCCATTGTTAGAAAACAGAAAAAGCAAGCCATAGAACATATATAGCAAGATCCCATGTAGGTTTTAAAAAGGATATCTACCAAACTGTTATCATTGAGTAGTCCTGGATAGGGGACTGAGGTGGGACAGGGTGGGGGTGAAGGATAAAAGACTTTGCAGTTTTATACTTTTGTGTGGTTTATTTCATTTTACCGTAAGCATATAACCATGTCTTATTTGTGCAACTGATCCATTTTTAAGGGAAATCCTACTGGAATAATCTCCAAAGCATTAGTTTTAAAAGTCAGAGTTGGGGAGAGAGAGGGATGCAAAACTTGAGAGACTATTGAATGCTGAGAATGAACTGAGGGTTGAGGGGGAAGGGGGAGGGGGGAAAAGAGGTGGTGGTGATGGTGGAGGGCACTTGTGGGGAAGAGCACTGGGTGTTGTATGGAAAACAATTTGACAATAAAATATTATGGAGGAAAACAAAAAGTCATGAACTCAGGAAAAATAAATGAGAAGCATCTGACATTATTTCTTATCAAGCAAATTAAAGTATTAAGGGACACACCCATTATTTCTCTTAGGTTTGGGTTCGTGAATTATCTCTTATTTCTCTCGAGTACCATGGCCCATAGACCCTAGAATGTCCCACATGTTCATGCCCTTATATAATCCCCTCATTCTGAGTACAGGCATGGCCTATAACTTGCTTCTAACCGATAGAATGGTGATGAACTACCACTCCCCTAAATATACCATTGTCTATACATATAAAACTCATTTTACAAGCAATGAGTAAAGAGCATTCTACTCACTCTCTCACCCATCTCTCTCTCTCTCTCTCTCTCTCTGCCTGATGCTGACTTTGAAGAAGCTGCCATTCTGTGACTTGGGCCTATGGAAAGGGTCACCTGGCAAACACTACAAAGCAGCCTCTAGTAGCTGACAGTGAAACTTCACTGACAGCCATCAAGAAAATGGGAAATCTGGTCCTAAACCACAGGCATTAAATTCTGCCAACAACCCATGAGCTCAGAAGAGGATACTCAGATAAGACCTCAGTCCAGGCTAACATCGTGCTCTCAGCCTGGTGAGACCCTGACTGAACAGAGTAGCCAGTGTGTGTGTGCCCAGGTTCCTGACTCAGAAAAACTATGAGATAACAACTGCTTGTTGTTTTAGGTCCTTAAGTTTGTGCTCGTTTGTTACACAGCAATGGAAGACTACTACAATTACTTTGTTCTATAATCTGATGCCATATGAACCGGTGGAAGACAAGAGAATGTGCTTGATCATCTACTTGTCCACCAACTCCCTCCTGCTGAGCCACTGACAAATGTATACACTTGAACTTTATAAATCACTTTCTATTTGTTAGGCACCATCCTATGCATTTACATCCCTTATCTTACAAAATCCTCATATTACTCCTGTGAAGCAGCCATAGATAAAGATGTTGTGGCTTTAAGAGGTTACAAAATTTGCCCAACGTGTCATGGCTAGTAGGTATCCAAGTCAAGATTCATACCTCAAAGCTGTGTTTAACAGAACATAAAAGAGAATAAAAAATAAACAAATGATCCCATATCTAAAATCCCACTTTACTTACAGAAAACGCTTTAAAAACCAGTGATTAAAAGAAGTCGATACTTCCCTTTCCCCAAATCAGGTACATTTTCCTACACTCATTTGCAGTGACTTCAAATAAAACCTCGAGTTACTACAATAGAACCGGGCTACAATG
This sequence comes from Suricata suricatta, assembly GCF_006229205.1. NCBI lineage: Eukaryota > Metazoa > Chordata > Mammalia > Carnivora > Herpestidae > Suricata > Suricata suricatta. The sequence goes on from NC_043717.1 coordinate 87,069,124, forward strand.
TGGCTCATTATCACACATAATTTCCTCTTTGAGTTATACCTAATACAGTCGTGGCTGATAACCCATGTCAGGCATAGTTCTGTTCCTTAGTATCAGAAGATCAGTGACTTTTTAAGTTCACATAGGCATCCTTTTAAAGGAAGAAAACCCTACCAAACTAAAAAGCCAGAAGCACAGAGATGCATACTAGAATATGACACAATCAATGTAATCATCAATAGGCAAGTTGAGATAAACATCATACTGACAGGATATGTAGCTGAAGAAGGCCAGAGGAAGAATGACTCAATTTTATTTTTCCCATGGGCAAAAGCAGAAGAGTGTCATCATGAACAAATTAAAGTCTCACCACAAAGCATTTGTACAATGTGCCATGCCAGAAAGCAAAGGGCAAACCACTAATCTCAACAGATAATAATTAGAAAAAACAGTTGAGGAAAAAAAAGTTGGAATGCTAGGACGGAAGGACATTAGGCAATATCACTATCAATTGTGATGACTCTTCTAAAATGTGTATTTTGACTGATTTTATACGTTGTGATTTTCTCACCGCAGGCATTTAGAATTGGCATTCAAACACTAGGAGAGCCATGTTTAATTAACTTGGACTTCTGAATAAAGAGACAACCAGAGAGTAAGAGAGACATCCGATGCCATGGCCACAATTTGCTGTTCAAACTGCAGAACCATATGCACTGCTGTTTTTATTGCATTTTCACCTTATCAGCTGAAAATTGTTGCCACATCAAGCAAACAATCTGTGACCCACATGTTTTCCCATTTATGACCTTCTCTCTTCTTGCTGCTTTCCTTCCTGAACAGTATAATGTATAATTTGGCCCCTGACACCAGAGACTGATCAAAATGAACAGAGTAGAAACTAGGAGGACAGCTTTGAATATAAGATAATGCAAAAGGATAATCAGATAGATTCACTGAGGACATCAGAAAACTTTTGGTTCAGACTGGGTCATTTTGGGATGAGAATGGTAAGAAAAGCAACCAATGATAGACATACCTATCTATGTCTTGTACCTAAGTGGCATGCATGTAACTATGAACATACATACACAACACAATAATAAATTCATCACATTTAGGCAACCCACAATCAAGTTCAAATCTCCCTGTCCCAGTATTATCTCATTACTCTTCTACTTGACCTTTTTATTCTAGTCCAATCTTCTCATATTGGCTCAGAGCATAATCCTTAAGCAAAACACTGGGTCTTTGCCTCTTTGACTTATCCAAAACCCATTCAACTTTCAAAATCCTCTTCCTCTGGGCAGGCCTTCCTTTGTGCAGGCCTCCCAAACCAATCTTGATTGTTTGCACTCTTCTACCCTTACCCTGTTTCCCTCATAGGAAGATCATCATATCATAACTTACACTATTTAGTCTTTGAAGTCTATATTCTATATCCTCAGCTACACTATGGTAATTACTTGGGAGCTGGAAGCTCTCGATCCAGTTTTATGTCTCTAAAACACAAAGTAAACATGTTTTTCATAGAGATGTATGATATAGAATGCTAGAAGATCAAAGATCAAGGGAACTTTCTTTGTGAGATCTGGACAAGGTTTGCAGAGGAACTGGCACATGACCTTGCTTCTGAATAGTGCTTAGAAGTTTGCCAGATTTAGGAGAAAGCAGCCAGAAGTGCAGATAAAAGAAACTACATGTACAGAGTTTGTGAAAGTGCTTGGTGTACTTGAAAGAAAGGTGAATGATTATGCCTGTAGAGTTTTAGAGGTTTGAGAGGTAGGTTGAGGCTGGACTTTATGCAATATAAGAGCTTCTCTCACAATGTAATGGATAGTTGTTGAATGTTTCAAGAGGAGACTAGCATGGGAAGATGTGCATTGACAAGGGTATTTCTATAAAAGCTGAATGGGATAAAGGCAGACCTGAAGGTAAAAAAAAAATCAGATGAATTGTTACATTGCATGTGAAAAATTGTAAGGCTTGAACTAAGGCAGAGGTGTTGAACATGGCAAAAAGGGGATATGTCAGAAATGGAATTAGGAAGTAGAGTTGTTAGAACACGGAGCAGAATTGGAAGTAGGGAGAAGAATGAGCAGAGAACAAATTAAAAATGTGCATACTTTAGAAGACTGCATAGATGTTGATGGCATTAATTAAAATAAGTCATTCAGGAAGAAGGGAAGATGATGAATTGATATTGCTTGTATTGAGTCCAAAGAACATGTAGACCAACCTATAGATGCCTAATTGGAGTCAGAAATAGTTGTGGAAGAAAGTGGGGATTAGAGATGTAGACGGGGAAGCCACTGGTGGTGTTTAAAGACATGAATGTGAAAGGTGTTTCTCAGAAAAAAAGAGCATAAAATAGAAAAGGTCCAAGGACAGATCTCTGGGGCACATTGACAATTTTAAAGGGCAGAATGAGAAAGAGGTAACAGGGAAGAAGTCTAAAAATTTTGGAGAATTTGGAGAAATCATTTTCCTCAAGGGAATAACTGGACAATAGTACAAGCTTTTACTGAAAATTCAAGTAGGATGAGAACTAAAATGAAGATCTGGCAAATATGTCAGAGATTATCTTCCAGATTTTAATAGATTAGTAGAAATAGAAGTCAAATTACACTTTGTGTATTCATTTTATTCAATAATTACTTATTCTGCTCCTCTGTGCCAAACATTATTATGGCTAAAAAGGATTTGGACCAAAATCCCTGCCCTGTGGAGTTTATATTCCAGTGGGGAAAGCAGAGAAATAAGATAAATAACTTAAAATATGTTAAATGGTGTCAAGAGCTGAAGGGAAATTAAAACAGAGAAGAGGATAGGGAGCATACCTGTGGGTAAGGTCTCTGAAGTTGCAGTTTTAGATAACATCAGGTAAGGACTCATTTAGTAGGTCATATTTAAGTAAAGATCTGAAAAAATTAAGAACCAAACCAGGAAGACTCAGGACTGAATGGTAAAGGAGAAAGTATTTACAAGACAATGGAGAAATTAATAATGCAAGTGAGGGAGGGGCGCCTGGATGGCTCAGTAGGTTAAGCATCCAACTCTTAATATCAGCTCAGGGTCGTGATCTTGTGATCATGTGATCAAGCCCTTCAACAGGCTCTGTGCTGAGCCTGGAGTCTGCTTGGGATTCTCTCTCTCTCTGCCCCTCCCACACTTGCACTCTCACTCTCACTCTCACTCTTTCTCTCAAAAATAAATAAACTTAAAAAAAAAGAAAAAGAATGCAAGTGAGAGAAAACTAGCATAGAAATGGGATTGAAAACATGGAATGAGAGTTGACATTAACAAAAGGGATGGCTACTCTGACTGTGAAACTTCCTGTCAGACTAAGTATAAATATAGGTATGTTACAGGTAGGGCGGTAGAAAGTTGAGGGAAAATGAATGATGGCTTCTATTGTCTCCATGAAATAGAAAGCAACATTTTCTGCTCCCAGATAGGGTGTAGGAAAACTAAGCAGTCGAGACAAAATGGCATTAGAACAGTAAGAATGGCATTCTTAGAAAGGAAGCTGACTTAGGCACAAAAATAAAGAGGGGGTAGTCTTTTTTTAATGTTTATTTTTTGAGAGAAAGAGAGAGAGGGCACACTAGTGAGCGGGGGAGGGGCAGAGAGAGAGGGGAACAGAAGATCCGAAGTGGCCTCGGCGCTGACATCAGGGAGCCCAATGCAGGGCTTGAACTCATGAACCACGAGGTCATGACCTTAACTGAAGACACTGAACCAACTGAGTCACCTAGGCATCCCAAGACTGGGTAGTCATAAGTGTCTGGCTAAGGTTGGAAAGAATGAAGCTGCAGTGGAGCCAGTCAATCAGGTATGTCATTTTGTTTGGCAGTGATAAGCATAATGGGAGAAAGCAAACGTCAAGTGAAAATGATCCAAAGTTGAGGATGTTGCAAGATGGTGCAACACAAGTATGTGAATAAGTTCACAGTTAGAAAGTGTTAGGTTAGTAAGATAGACAGAATGGAAAGGTCTGAAGAGTAGATAGGAAGATAGGGAGTCAAGAGCAACCAGAGTTGATTTAGTGGCAGTGAAGAGGCAGAAGTGACTTGCTGAAGCAATGAAAATTGGTCTCAAGAAGGTCAAGGAACTACGAAGTTGGGGTTTCAAATGGGTTATTTTTCAACAATAGAGGCAGATTATTTCAGGTGGATATTTTTTTCTATCCAAACAGTAGATTTATCAGTCCAAACCAAAAATAAGGAGAAGTATAAATCAAGCATATGTAGTATCATTCTCAGGGTCCAAAAACCATTAAACTGCCAATTATGAAAAAACTTCTTACAACAGAACAACAGAAAATATATTTTGTAAATACTATTTGGGGAATGAATCTCCAAATCTAAAGCCATACTTCAACGAAATAGATTCTCTAAACTGTTGTTAGGCAAAATAGCGGAAAACACATTTAAGTTTAAATAATGACTTTCAAAGTAGAAAAATGCATTAACTCTGGACAAGTAGGATAAACTTATTCAATAAAAGATAACATAAGTCCAACTATACTGCACTGAACTCTGCCTGGTAGGATAATAGAAAAATGTAAAATTGAATTGGGTTAAAAATGGTCTTGTTTGCAAATGGACATGTAAAGAATATTTTATACTTGAAGACTGGATAATAGCCAACATCCCTAAGGAAAAATGAAACCATCAATTCAAGTCCACTTTATAGTCATCTAGTCCATGTAATTTTCATTATTGTTATTTTGAGATGTTGTGGCTTAATTAAAAGCATTAGTGCCTGCAAATAAATGAAAGTATATTTGCTATTTCACATCTGTGAGACTTTCATATGTTTTACGTTTGATAACTGGTATCCAGACTGTCTCGTATTTACCATTATAAGTCATAGCTCTTAACTGAACTCAGGGTAAGCCTTAACTATAGAAACATACACTAAACTTTCATTTATGAATTTTCTGCCTTTTCACGCCTAATTGGGGCATTATGCACCATTTGGAAATTATATATACAAAATCATCTTTCTTAGCCATTAGTGGGCATGAATTAAATGTATTGCTTGGTGTGTAATTCTCCACCCATGGAAATAACTCTATAAAAGAGAAGACTAAAATTGAATGCTTGATGGAGCTGTTATGGTGAGCCATGCTGGAAATATAGATTCAAAAAAGGATAGAGTTTGAGCAAGGAAAATGAGGAATGTGTAACAAGCTGGAGAGTTTGAATATTTTTACTCTTCCTTTTTGGGATCCCTTGAGCCCTTTACTGTGTGTGGTTACCTCTTGATTTTAATTTTGCAATCAAAACTTTTATGTTCTCTGAGAGATCAGAGTGAGAAGTGAAGAGGAGAAAAAAAGAAGTTGAAATGTCTATCCTTCCCTCTAATCCAGGCCGTGTTTCCTGCCAATTTTATATTTTTGGTTCTCTGGGACATGGCAGTCACAAGTACAGGATGGGAAAGACTCTGGGGGCAGGAAAATAAAGTCAAGGGGGAAAGGAGGGTTTGTGCATAGGAGGTAAGAGTTACTTTGGAGGAGATCTCCCAGTTTCAATGTGTTTGGGAAGGGAATGAAGTAAAGTCAGCAATAACGGTATCATAGGAAGAGAATAAGACTGTTCTTCCATTTAGGAAGCATGAAGGAGCATTATGGAAGGTGGGGGGACTTGCAGTTTTTAAGAAGAATAGGTCGTGATTATATATTATCATCTTGTGTCCTAGAGACACATTTTACTCACTGCAATTTCAATTCTGACTGGCAATTACCCTTCCTTCTAGAAGCTAAACTGCTAAAGCCAAATTTAGTAAAGCAGGTCATATGAGAAATGAGCCTGAACAGTCTTTCAGGTTATTCTAGTTTCCACAAGGAACATTTTGCTTTTGCTTTTGTGGACTTGTCACTCCAGACAAACTCTGTCACCTTAAGGCATCCTTTAAAGTACAGGCAGGAAGGTCCATAAAGTGTTTGTCATGCTAAAACATTTAAATGGTAAATATCAGATTCTTGGTACAAAAAAAATATTATGGGTAGTTAATTCCTAAGAAAAGCAGATAATATACATAGCATAGTTACTCTAGTTTTTCCCAGCATAATAATGATGCCAATAATCACTTCTCAAGGTCAGTAGTTTGAGAATAGGTCAACATAGGGGCTTTCTATTATCTATAAACATTTGATGGGTATCAGACAATAAAGGATCATTCTTTACCACCTCAGAAAGACAAGAAAGAATCTTTCTGGCTAGTGGTTTTGAAACCTCAGGTTAGTGGGTCGTGGAATTAATGTATGAGTTAATGAAAGGTACATGTAAAATAACAGAAAAGAATAGGATAGGTTAGGTTAAGGTAGGGAAGAATACAATAGGATAGGATACAGTAGAACAGAAGAGAATAAGATGTCATAATCCATTGCATGTGGTGTCCTGTATGCTGTGTTGTGATACTTTCATTTAACATATACAGACATATGTTTACTGGGTTGCAATGAAAAATGAATTTCTAGGGGTGCGTGGGTGGCTCAGTTGGTTGAGCATCCGAATTCAGCTCAGGTCATGATCTCACAGTCTGTGGGTTCAAGCCCCATGTCGAGCTCTGTGCTGACAATTCAGAGCCTGGAGCCTGCTTCGGATTCTATGTTTCCCTCTCTCTCTGCCCCTCTTCTGCTCACTCTCTATGTCTTCTCTCAAAATAAAATAAAGATATTTTAAAAAGCTAAAAAAAAAAAGAAAGAAAAATGAATTTCTCACTTGGATCAATACCAGAAAGAAGTTTTAAAGATACTGTTTCAGGAGCTACCCCTGTATCTCACATAGGGTAGACAAAAGCTTTTTAAACCACAGATATGACCAGAAGATGATTATCATCTGTGGGAAAACCACACTTATCTGATTCTTAGGAGAACAGGTAATTCTCAACTGGAAAAAGTGATATATAGATGCATATGACTCTCTAAGATGATTTACAAATCAGTAACAGAATCATACAGGGAAAAAAAGAAAACACTATGGAAACAGAAGGGCCAATGTGAAGACAACCTAAATGTCCATCAACTGGTGAATAGATAAACAAACTGTGTTGTATCCATACAATGGACCATTATTTGCCACTTAAAAGAAATGGAATGTTGATGTATTTTATGCTGTGGATGAACTTTGAAAACCTACTAAGTGAAAGAAGTCAGACACAAAATGCCAAACAGTGTAGAATTTCCTTTGTATGAAATGTCCAAGACAGGAGAATCTATAGCAAGAAGATGAGTGGTTTTATAGAGCTGGGAGGTATCGAGGAGGGGTGGTGAGAGCTAAAGGGTAAGAGGGTTTCTTTTGGAGGTGAGGAAACTGTTCTAATATTGATTATGGTTATATTTGCACAGAGCTGTTAATGTACAGAAAGGCACTAAATTGCACGGCATGTGAACCGTATCTCAATACAGCTGTTTTAAAAGAGCAGAACCAATGGAATGGGAAAAGATAGTTGCAAATGACATATCAGATAAAGGGCTAGTATCTAAAATCTACAAAGAACTCACCAAACTTCACACCCACAAAACAAATAACCCAGTGAAGAAATGGGCAGAAGACATAAATAGACACTTCTCCAAAGACGACATCCAGATGGTCTACAGATACATGAAACGATGCTCAACATCACTCATCATCAGGGAAACACAAATCAAAACCACACTGAGATACCACCTCACACCAGTCAGAGTGGCTAAAATGAACAAATCAAGAGACTATAGATGCTGGCGAGGGTGTGGAGAGATGGGCATCCTCCTACACTGTTGGTGGCAATGTAAACTGGTGCAGCCACTCTGGAAAACAGTGTGGAGGGTCCTCCAAAAACTATCCATAGAATTCCCTTATGACCCAGCAATAGCACTGCTATGGATTTACCCTAGGGATACAGAAGTGCTGATGCATAGGAGCACATGTACCCCAATGTTCATAGCAGTAATGTCAACAATAGCCAAAACATGGAAAGAGCCTAAATGTCCATCACCTGACGAGTGGATCAAGAAGATGTGGTATATATTCACGATGGAGTACTACATGGCAATGAGGGGGAATGACATATGGCCCTTTGTAGGAAAGTGGATGGACCTTGAGGGTGTCATCTGA
>NC_043717.1:87391362-87437091 GCF_006229205.1 Suricata suricatta
CTTCAGATAGCTGTGAAATTAGGTGATTAACTAGTTGGTACCTAACCTTCTAATTTCTGTATAAGTCTAATTACATGAAATAGAAGTGGGGGTTTTGATTTTTTACTTTGCTTTTCTGTTTGGAGTATCATTGTAACTACTGTATTGTAAATGACGGAAAATAATTGCATATGTTAAAAAAATAAATTGTATAAAAAAAACCCAAAGATGGTGACCTGAACCCACCATTTTAAAGCCCTTCATCTAAAGTTTATTTATTGAGAGAGAGAGAGGGAGAGAGAGAGAGAGAGAGAGAGAGAGAGAGAGAGAATGAGTATGAGTGGGGGGAGGGGCAGAGAGAGAGAATTCAAGCAGGCTCTGCATTGTCAGCACAGAGCCCAACTTGGGGCTCAATTTCACAAACTGTGAGATCATGACTTGAGCTGAAATTTAGAGTCAGATGCCCAACTGACTGAGCCACCCAGGTGCCTGCCCCTAAAGCCCTTCATTAATTCGGTAGACTCTGCTACAACATCCGACATTGCATCATTTTGGATAAACAGCAGAAAAGCCACCATTTTCCAGTTTAACTCTCCGTACAGAAAAATCTTAATACATTTATTCACTCAGCAAATATATACTAAGCATCTTTTGTGCATCAGGCATAAGAAAAGATACAATATAAGACACTAGTTCTAACCTCTGTTCCTCAACCTGGATAGGAAATAAAATGAAACCAGACCATCCTGGGGTGGTATTCTCCACTGCTAATTTAGCTTCGTGCACTCTCACAATCCTTTCCCATGTAGACTTCCCCTTATTCTTTGACTAAAAAATTCCTAGCTGTTTTTTAAAAGCCAATTCATAAGATACATCGTTTATAAAACTATATCTACCTTTGAGCTTTCAGAGCATTCTAATTATTCCTCTTCTAGAGCATCTGTTATATGATAACAATATGCTTATATGTCTGCCTCCTCCATTAGATGATAAGTTTTTAAAGTGTCCTTGTATCACTGAGTAAACAGGCACTTTTAAAAAGTTCTGGCAAATGAATGAATGAGCAAATAAATAGATGAAGCTTTGTCTTCATGAAGACTGGGTGGCTCAGTCGGTTAAGCGTCCAACTCCCGACTCTTGACTTCAGTTCAGGTCATGATCTTAGGGTCCTGAGATCTAGCCTCATGTCCAACTCCTTGCTGGGGGTGCAGCCTACTTAAGAGTCTCTCTCTCCTCCTTCTCCCTCTGCCCCTCCCCTGTTCTCTCACTCACTTGCTCTCTTTTACTCTCTCTTTCTCTCAAAAAAAAATTATGATGTATAATCAAACCCGTGTAATACTGAAGTCTTCATGGAAAAGACTTGAGACTTCAACACACATTGTCCCAGAACTCTGTGTAGAGTTGATTCTTTTTCTGCCTTTCCAACAACAAATAAGTCTCAAGTATTTCGCTAAATATCTGGGACCAGAGTTCTCTCACTACATCTATTGCTGTTTTAAACATTTCCTTAAACATGTTTTATTCCATGTTTTACAGAAATGTATTGTTAAAAATTGCATCTATTCAATGTTGAATTACCCCTAAAATATTTCCATTGCACTGAATTCTAATTGTTTACATTAAAATTGCCTCACTTTCACAAGTTGTCCAATGTTTCATCAAGGCAATATCTCAAATACGGGAAAAGAACAAAACAATGGGGAAAAAATGCAGCACCCTTGTGTTAACACTTCATTGGTTTGAAACCAAAAATAACAACACCTAAGTGTTGACATTTTATTACCCTGAACATGAAAGACAAATCACAAATGCACCAACAGTGTACGGATATGTGCACAGGGTAAATCTGTAATAAAATAAGGAAATAAGTGTATCATTTTAGCTTCTACCCAAGATCATTGAAAGAATGTATGAGCCAAAAACAATACAAAGAATAATATTTCACATTACACTTATAATTCGCTAGGATATGACTAAAGGAATGGTCGGATTTAGAAAAAGAATAAAGAGATTAAGCACTACCAATACTTTAGTGAATATCCCAGCATTTCCTTTCTCATAAACCTACAGTACCTCAATTCTTAGAAGGAAGGAAAGAAAGAAAAGAGAAAGAAAGGAAAGGAGGAAGAAATGAGAGTGATTTTATTGTTTTTTTCGAGGTACAAGAGTCTTCGCAAATCTAAGCAATAGGTATCAATTGGCCTATCAACTGCACAGCCTTTTCCCTTCGAGGTCATTAAATCTCATTAGTGAAATTAATACTATCTTTCCAAAAGCAGTCTCATTTGATTTGCATAGCAATGATGTCAATGCTTCCCTACATTGCTTAAATCTCTAAACATATAATGAGTCACAATCACAAAAATATATTCATTTCAAGCACAGAGTAAGCAAATAACTGATATATGTTTCTGTAAATGGTGTTTGTGAAATCCATGTCAAAAATGTACATATACTTTTCTATAATAGTTTATTGTCAAATTGGTTTCCATATAACACCCAGTGCTTCTCCCCACAAGTGCCCCCCCTCCATAAATATTCCTTTTGAAAAAAAATTCTATCCTCACACACATAAACACAAACATATTTTTGGGCTACTTAATAGAGCAGGCAATCACACATTAGTATCACTCAAATGGTTGCAATTAAGCACAGCAGCTTTAAAAAAAAAGAAAAACACTAATGCTAAAGGGGGATAATGCACAGAGTATAAATTCAAAATGTTGATCAGAAATATTTTGTTGATAGGAATCAAGTTAGCTAGTAACATTTCAGATTTAGAAGGCTTCCAGTCACCTTGTGGTTGTAGTGTATTTATACACCGCTATATTTAAACACAGGTGGTAATTAGCAAGATTGAGACACCTTTAATAAGGCATCATCATAGGTGCAAAGGATGTGTAGCATAAGATGAGTTCATTATCAATAACTTTCTTGAATTAATCATCTCTTAGGACATTTAATTTTAAATGTACCTGAAAAAAACCTGGATTATTGAGATAGGCCATCTGCAGTATCATTTTCTAATTTCTCTGAACAACTGAAGAGTTTTCTTAAAATGTCCATATACAGCTGGGACACAGGGATTATAATACCTAACAAATCGATTGACCATATAATCTGGCACCTTCTCTTTGACAGGTGTCTAAACCATACTGAGGCATGGGATGTGATATAAACATGTAGAATCCACCAATTATGCAAAATCACGCAACTGGGAAATTTTCTCCTTGACCTTAGCCAGTGATTGGATTTTCCCTGAAGTATGTAATGTACTTTTATTTTGGCTGCTTTAAAAGTCCTCATTCATACAGGCAGCTAAAAACATTAAACTGTGATTCCAAAGATTAAACTGAAAATGGATCTCCTTTGATATAACCATACAGGGATTCTACTGAAAGGTTTATATATGCAGCTGCATCAGCATCCTGAATATTCACAGATGCCTTTCATTTAAATAGAACAACAATTGAAAAGTAAATATATGATAATTTCAAAAGGGAAACTGAGGTTATAATGCCAGAACATCATTTAGATGACTAGCCAAAATTCATTGATCAGATGACTGTCTGTCATTTTGCATTGTATATCCAGATGTTAAGCATCCACTGAAAGGCTAGAAGAAATCAACGTGATACTGCAGACAGAAGACAGGGCACAGACACATACTAGGGAATCTACATGTTCAACAATGATGACTGACTGAATTTTTCATGTTTTACTCAGATATTTTCATATCACACCAGTGTGGCTTAAGTAATAAAAATAAACCAATTAAGTAAATATATGCAATTCAATATCCAACTGACTGAACACTGATATAATCAATATTCCCTAAAATGTAAAATGTAAATATTGTTTTTCTTAAGCTTTTAAATCACTACTTCATTCTGTCATTAATAATTCTGTCTGAAATATGTATGTTTTGAAATTCTAGTCACTTTAAAACAAAAATACCTGTTGACATAGAAATATAGATCTTCATTCTTTGTTCATCACCAAAATCCTTTTTGGGAATCACTCTTTCTTAGTCATAATATAGAAATTTGTTTATAGCCATAAATTCACAGGAAAAATATTAGTTTTTCAGGTCCCATCGCTGATAATATTGCAAAAGGCTTAACATGGATTGCAATTCAGCCCATATTAGAATTTGTGATTCCAAAATTCAATTTTGTAAATCATAATCAGCCACAAAAATGTTACAACAGAATATGAGAAACATTAAAAGGCAATTTCCTCATTGTTTACTACTTATCAACTGACAACTTAGTCAATTAAAATTAAAACAATCAGCATGCTTTATGGTGACGGGTAAAATGAGTGTTTCACAGATTTCAAATAAATGTTTTCAAATCCATTTTGTCTCTGTAATAAAAAAACAAATGGGGCATAGATATTTTAATAAAATTGTTTTTATATTTGAAAAGGAAAAATAACCAATCCTATCAGAAAATTTATGCATCACTTATATTTAACTTTACTATATGATCACTAACTAGGCTTCTTCAAAGTCTACAAAATCATAATTTGAATGAATATATTTTTTCAATATTATAGCTATTATGAAACTATATTATAGCTGCAAATGTCCTCATAGAACAAAATTGCTCTGTAGCACACATAAATACCAACAGGAATGCACAAATCAAACCTCTATTTCTGTGATTATTTTTAAAGAACTGCATGAGTAGGGGACAAAGAGGGTAAGCAGTAAGATCTTCAGGAAAATGACAGAGATGGCACTGATTTTTGTTCTGCTTAATCATTTATTGCTCGCAAATTCAATTCCCCAGCCTTTTATGGTTACTTTCAGGGACCAACAGGCTGGCATGAAATTAAATTAACAAGCAGGTTCCCATGCTGAATTAGTGACTCCCAGCTGTTTGTCCCGTCTAGTTTCCATGGCAGTAGAAGAATCCGTGGAAAATGAGGTGCAGAAAACTGTAAGAAGCCAACATATCAAACTCTATAAGTTGATTTCTTTAAACCGATGACTCAGTAGCGGGGGGCGAGGGGGTAGGTAGAATCAAAGTTAAAGTTTTTAATATCCTGGCTTGTTGAAAAAGCCACTGGGTTTCTGCTTTCCTAATTGCTAAGGGATGCAAACAACATCTTATACATTTCATTGAAAGCTGCAGATTAAAGATGGCATATAGTTTATTATGTATTTTATAGTAATCCAAGAGTGTTTAAGGTACTCTACATTATGTTCATGCCATTCATTTTATTTTTTCTTTCTTTTTTTTGACATAAATATTAAGATTCATCAGTCTGTTAAATGACTCCAAACATCCAGAAACTAAGTAAAAATTCTCTCAACCAACCAAATGTTTGTTTGCATTACCCCAAACAGCTGGATGGTTGGCGGAACTTTTCACTTGAATATTTGAGATAGAGCCATAGAGACCTTTCATAAGCACCCAGAAAAAAATACTAATCTTGGCCCATACCTACCACAATCACGGATATAAAGACTCAGAATAAGAGCTTCACAGGAGGTGATCCACTGATATGAAAAGAGATCATTTAACACAGTTTCCTATGTCAATTTTTCAATTAATTTCCCCACTCATACAGTTAGAGTAGACTGGTAATGGAGAACCCAATATTTCAGAATCATTACATCACACTGAAAACATCATCCAAGAGGTAGCGGTTACTTGGCATATATGCATGTTTCACCATATGCTATTGTTTACCTAACGTGGAGGCTTGGACAGGAAGTAAAAGTCAGATTTTTTAAAAAATTGTAAATTATCCAAGATTATACTTACAGGTCTAGAAATGAGTCCTAATGTTACATAAGAATTTAACAAGCTTTATTTATCAGACTCTAAATTATTTTTTTTTAAATATTAGGAATCCAACATCAACTGTAAAAATATTTACTATCTCTAATTAAAACTTGTTTGCCTTGATTATGTACAAAAATGTTAGCAGTGCAATTGATATAAATATTGTTATACAATAATTTTCAGTTTATGCCATCAAATTCCAATTTCCTTAGCCTTATTTTTCATGGATTCCAAATGTAAGAATTTTGTTGGTCTTGCCAAATTGTACCAACTTGCATCTAGCAAACTACAAAATCTCTATACATTATGTAATTGTCATAACAGAGTACCACATACTGAAGACACCTATGGTTGGACATTCAAGGTTATTAGGAATAATCAAAAGCTTGTGAAATCTTTTCTAGCACTCACCTGCTCAAACTAGGCATGGTTCTAGCTGGTTCTATTTGATATTTACTTTCCTTAGTTCCAAAAAAATTAATGGAAAACAGAAAGAAATAGAAATAATAGACTAAGCCAGAATAACAGTAGGAAATAACATATTAAGCCAGGATTCAGAATGTTTTACCTTTTCAGGGAAGGAAAAACAAAAGTCTACATCCAAAATAGCGATTTAATCTAATACTCAGCACTGCAGATGATTTAAAACACTTATTGTATGTGGAAACAGTTTTGAAATTTGATTTTTTTTAATTTTTTATAATCAGCAGCAGCTACATTCCCAGCTATGGATATATGCTGTTGATCATAACTGCCAAATACTCTCTCCTACAATATTCTTCATGATCTAATCTGCCTTTAGTTGTGCTAATCATCCAGTTCAAACCTTCATGCCACATGGTAAATGATGGAAAGCTTCTTTGTTTTAAGTATGCATGGATTCCTACATTTAAGGGTAAATTGACAGGAATTTAAGAAAAATACATAGAATTTTAATAAAATTATTATACATGTTTTATATATGATGCGTAGCATCCTTTAGATTGTGTGTGTGTGTGTGTGTGTGTTTGTGTGTGTATGAGTGTGTGTGTGAGAGAGAGAGAATTAATATGTGAGTACTATTAAAAATTTGTTTTCATTTTAAAAAATCATGAGTATGCAAAGTACTGGTCTTCTTTTGACCTCAGGTCAGTAACTAAGTGAGTAAATAAATAAATAAACAGTTTGAGAAATCTTAGGGGATTTATTAACCATAATCTATACTAAGCACTTGATAACTAAAAACTGAAGGTGGTGGACTTTTGGGGAAGGCAACCTTCAAGCAAAAATTGCATGCATTCTAATTGCTATCTCTAACATAGAATGGAAAAAAAATGTGTTAATGTTAACTAACACTGAACCTTCCTACCACTTCCAAATTTTTTAAGGTTGTCATAGAAAATAAAGTTCAGAGACAACATATCAAAAGAATATTTTGCAGTTTGATGATTTAAAGTAATACTGTACAAAATAAATACTGAGCTGTTCTGCTTCAGGATGAATCTTTGTATTTAAAGACATCAGAAAGGTACAATGACTATAAGGGAAACTATGATAATGTCAGTGTTTTTCATACATATGATAGCTGAACTGAAACAATGAGACTTCTAAGGTGTTCAGACTTGGACTTCCAATTAGGCCTTTGAATGAGACGGTGATTACATATAATCTGATTTTACTTTTTAACACTCCTATATATTTGACTATTTGGAGTCTCTCTTAATCACCCTTACAGCACAATGATTCTGCAAAGCCTTCTTTCCTTCAGCATCATTGTATACTTTGTTCATAATCGAGACCTAGAACTAATGGTAAATACTAATTCATGTATTAAAAAATACTCATTTTCTACTGTATGACATTGTCCTAGGGACTAGACTCCATTAGTTTTATCATGCAAATGTCAACATTTCTTTTGTAGAGTTGTTTTCCAGAAACACCTGTTATCGAAAACATTCTGGGGGACAATCTGAAAACTTTCAAATAACATTTAAAGCATGGATTCATTTTAGAAATCACTTGAACCCCTCTTCACATGTATCTTGTGACTTTTATTATCATTAAAAAGTTCCATTACCTGGGGATGCTTGAAAGATTTTAACTACCTTAAAAAAAACTTCACAATAGTAAATTAGTTAACATATCACCCAAAAATGTCTAATAAACTTTTCAATTTATTTACCTTAAGGATCATACTATGTCTTACAAAAATTCATTTTCTCCCACATTGCAGATGGGAAGAGCAGAGGCGGGTGAGCAAACTAGCAAATGCTGGGTAATCATAGAATGTAAGGTAAAGCTGTGGATCTCCTTTTAATAGAAAAAATCTTTTCCTTCTCAGACTGTACTCTTTCTTGGCAGCACTTAAGTGTCCTGTGCTTCAAATCGAAAGTCTTTCGACTAGGAAGATGAATCAGGATATTCAGTCAAAAGATAATAATAAAGCAGACATTTGCAATGCCTTCCCCAACCAGGTTAAGAGTTGCGACTGATTCTCACAGTCTAGTGCACCTGGTTTGTTAGTTATAATCATAGAACAACCATCTAAAATTCAAGGAATCTGTCTGCGACCCTTACTTACCACAAACGCGATCAATTAAATGTTAATCAAACAGTGCCTATTAGAGTCCACTGGGGTATTTCGTTTCCTTTTGGCTTCTAAAACCGAATGGCTACTAATTTCCCTTCACTAGCACCAGAAACTTCTTTTTGCATTTCGTCGGGCCACCTCAAATACACCTCGGGATTAACGTTCCAGGAAAAAATTTTTAAAAACGGGAAAGTTCAGGCGACTCCTGACCAACTGCTTGGAATTGAAAATGTGGAGTTTTCCTACGCATATTAGCACACCGCCAGTAGCAGTGAAGCAGATCTGCTAAACCCGAAGCTGCCGACGGCAAGCACGACCTGCAAACCAGCCCTCGCTCCCGCCCCTACTCTCCCGGTGGCGAAATAGATGTCGAGACAACATCTACTGGTGGAGTGAGATCGTCTGTCTCCGCAATTGTAAACAACTGGATGCACTGGGTTTGCTGAAATGTTTAAATGCACTCACCAAGTCGCGCTAAGTCTCCTTTCTCCACCTCTAGGAAAAGCACCCTAAAACTGAATTATCAATCCGCCCGTTGTACGGTGGAAGAAAGTGAGGTTACATTTCCCCAGATATGCCTAGTGGGTACTTGGCGCTCCTCAGTTGTGCTGGCCACTGCTAGATTCCTGGGACCACGTCTCAGGATGAAATGCAAAAAAAAAAAAAAAAACACACACACAAACCCGCGCAGCTGGGCGCTTAGATAAAGCCAACACCGACGGCTCCCAGAGCACTGACTACTGCGTAATGACTGTCTCTTTTGACAAAGATTGGGGTGTAGGAAGAGCGAGTTGGGTGGGGCCCCAGATGGCTTAGGTTAGAAGGAGGTTCTAGAACCGCTCCCCCCGCGAATCTGGGCTCTCCGAGTGAGGTTCAAAGAGAAATTCAGAAGCAAACAGGTACTAAAGTGCGTCCTAGCCCCTGGGCATCTTCTTTTGGAGAGAAGGAAGCAGCGGGACCCCAGTGGCTGAGCCCCAGGCGAACGCTCCAGGTGGGAGGGATGCCGGAGGAGAGGCGACCCCTCTCTCTTCTCGGACCGAACCTCCCTCCCCAGCGTCCAGGTCCACTTGTTAGAGCGCCCCGGCTTTGCGCGAAAACCGAGCCCCCCCCCCCCCCCTTGGACAACCAGAGGAGTTGGTTGGCAAAAGTGTCGCCTGTAAAGCCCAACGAGCTCTCGAAGGCAGCGCCCCCAGGATCCACTGGAAGCTTGAACTGCGAACAAGGCCGACCTCCCACCTCCCCCGGGTGGTCCAGAGCCCCGGGCCCAGCGGAGACAAGAGAAGAACGAGCGAAGGTTCTGCCACCTCGGGCAGGACTCCCATAGCGGACGCAGCCCGCGGTTCACAGCCGGGAGCCGCCATCCGTCGCCCGCAGCCTCCAGGCGAAGTTCGCCCGAGTCCTTGGGGTGGGAGGTTGGGGGTGGAGGCTGCGAGCCAGAGGAAAGGAGGTGGGGACCCGGAGCAACGCACCTACCTAGTCCAGGCGGAAGTTTCGGTGGCGTCCCCAGGTGCGGTCCCCCGCCCCCTCACCAGGTGCTCAGCCCCGATGGGCGCAGCCGGTGCCTGGGACTTCAGGCGTCTCAGCCGGTTCCTGCGGGAAACGACTGTAAATCCACATTACTGTTCGAGCTGCCGCTTGGGCCCCCGCATCGCTCTCCTCTGGCTGGCGGCGGCGGTGCTCTCAGCCGGCAGCCGCCGGGGGCAGGGACCGAACCTGGCTACTGCCGCGCCAGTGGACAATCCTTGCCAGGAGGGTGCTTGCGCCCCGGATCTCGTGTGCGTGTGTGTGTGTGTGTGTGTGTGTGTGTGTGTGTGTGCGCGCGCGCGCGCGTGAGTGTGTGTATACGGGTGTGTGTCCGTGAGAGAGTGCGTGTGTGTGCGCGAGCAGAAGGGGTGAGCTCAGCCCCCGGGGCACTCGGAGGTGAACTCCGGGCTAAGCCGGAGCCCGCCGCGCTCCCGGGTGCGGGGCGTCTGCACGGCTGATAGCTGTGCTGATGTTGCCGTGACCGCCGCCGCCGCGCTCTAAGGCTGGTAGCGGTGGTGCAAAAAATGTTTCTCCGCTACTCGAGACCAAAAAACCTGCCCTGTCTACTGAGCATGCCCGGTTTGACAGCTCTACAGCCAAGGGTTTTTTTTTTTTTTCCTCCCTTTTCCCCAAGACTCCAGGTTTTAGCCGCAGCTGAGGTGGGGAGAGGGAGGAGGAGCACGGGGAGGAGGAGGAAGGCTGAGGGAGCAGGTAACTGGCAGAAGAAAGGAAGTAGAGATGAGAAAGATCAGGGTGTTAGAGGATGGAGACAGGGAAGGAGAATGCTGGAGATGGGAGCAGGGGAAGGAAACATGGATCGACCAAATTTAGATTTTGTACCACCATGAGTTCCTGGCCAGGAGACTCTCACGACTAGCTTTTATTATTTTTTCCGAGGGTTAGGTGATGTATGGGGTTCCGAGGAGTGTTTGTCATCCCCAAGACCAACCTGGGACAGTGTTTCATAGTCATGACATACACAAACACGCGGGCACATCACACACACACACACACAAAGGAGGGTGAGCACTGCTGCGCTCTGTAAAGCCTTAGGACTGACTTAGAAAGAATGAAAAGTCTCTTGCCATTATAACTTTGGCAAAAGGAAAGAAGGAAAGAAAGAAAAAAAGAAAGAAAGAAAGAAAGAAAGAAAGAAAGAAAAGAAAGAAAGAAAGAAAAAGAAAAAGCGAGCGAGAGAAATTGTTTGAGTCCCTCTTTCTCCCCTCTCCCCCGCCCTTCCAGAAAAGCCAAGCTCGTGAGTGCCTTGTATAAGTGACCCGCAAGCTCTCTCGCGGCGGTCTGTGAGAGCACCGCTGACTGCCACCAGCTGACGGTGTGACCCCAGCGCACCAAGGCCGGCCACCCCGCAGCCTCCTGGCGGCGTGTCAGTTTAACACTGACAAAGTCCCCCTGGAAGGGGGGGGGGGCGCATCGCTCCAGCTCCTGCCCAGCCTAGCCGCCCTGGTCCCTGGGCTCCCCAACCAGCTCCGCCCCTCACCCCGCCGGGCACGAGGGCACGTACCCCGGCGAACCCAGCGCGCTGCCCCAAGCCCTGGATCACTCCTTTCCCACCCTCTCCAGCTTCCTCGAAAAAGCGGAAAAGTGGAATCTGCATGTCCAGAAACTCGCTTCGGGAGTCTTAGGAGTCCTACTGGGCATGCTCAGGACTTGGGGTGCCTCGCGTGGAGGAACTCTCTGGCCGCCGACATCTGCACGCCTGGGCCAGATGTGAGACTAAAGAGGGAGACGTTGGCGCCCTATTGGAGTTTGGCTCCGGTTCCGGGAAGGGCGGCGGCGACGCCCACAGTCTCCTTCTCCTTCCCGGCTTCCTAGCGAGAGCAAGACCGTGGGAGATACCAAGTGCCGAGCCAGGGGAGCTGCACCAATTGGAGAAAAAGGAGTCTTGCGTACTTCCAGACCCCTTCCCCGCCCCCGCCCCCGCCCCCCCGCCACCCCCGCGTAGGCAGGTAGGGGGCGCGCAGAGCAGCGAGAAGAGAACCCCGCGTGTGTTAGCCGGTACCGCTAACCGCTAGGCAAAGAAAAGAGAGCGCGAGGAGTCGAGCGTTTGGGGGGAGAAAGACGTTTACTTATGGTTTTCTTGAGTGAAGAAAGAAGGGCGTGTGTGAATGTGTATGTGTGCACGTACGTTTGTAATTTGTCTCCGCAAGAGCACGGCCCGGAAAGCGGGAAGCTACTGCGGAGTTGCGAGCCCGCTAGGGGTTGCAATAAGGCACATTTGGAGCCTGGGCTGGCGCTAATTACCGGGAAGAGTTGCTCTCGGCGCGGTGGGCGCGCACCAAAGCTTCCAGCTGTTTTCCACCCTGGGTGATGGCAGCTGCGCAAGGATGGTTTCCGGGCTGTAAGGTCTCTGCGCTCCGGAGCCGGGGGACCAGCCAGATTCGGTTTTCGAAAGAGAGGTAGTATAGGGTGACGCCAGGGGGAGATCTCGGAACCGTGTGTTACCATCTTCCTGGGTTTTGATACAGGTATTTGCAAAGGGCGAATTGTAAGCCCAGCACAGACCGAGGGGAGGAAATACGCCAACTGAACACTCTCAGGGAAAGAATCTAGGAATCAAGAGCTGTTTTTTTTTTTTTTTTCTCCCCTGTCCCCTTTCTGACACCGCCTTCGGCTTTGGGCAGGAATCATTCGGATCCCTGCCATTCATCACCCCACCCCCACCCCCACCCCACCGCTCTGCCAACAAAGAAACAAAAGATGACAACCTTACTCTGTAGGGGGATAGCAACTGCTTCCAGAACCATCTCTCTCTTGGGCTGTTGAAAAGCAACGGGGGGAGGGATGGCTGTAAAACCTGTATCTTGCCACGAAAATGTAAACCAACCTTCCTAAAACGTACTACCTTCCTCTGAAACAAAACAAAAACATGTATATGTATAAAGCATATATAAATATCTTAAATAAAGGAAAGATTCCTCATTAAGAACTACCAGAACCCTGAACTGTGGAGGGAAAAGACTTTCAGGATACCTCCTCTATTCTCAACTAAGAGTTCTGGAAGGAAGAAAAAGAAACATCTGGCCAGTCTCTTCTCCAGCTACTCCAAACACTCTGTGTCTAAGGAAATTCTGTAACCAACGATTAAGGAAAGAACTCATAAATGAAAAAGGAATTCTGGCACAATGGGAGGTGGGCAAAACATAAGAGACATGGAAATGGAATATAGGCTTTAAAACCAGAATCATCTCACTCTCACACTTGCTTCTCTTTGTTACTCTTTTGGAAGACCCAGGAAGCAAGGGGCAGTCGATAACCAGGGATTTCATAAAAGGAAATTCAGCTTGTTTCTATCCTGGCAATTCAACAGTCCTTTTCATCATTTTTTGAAAATTCTCTCCTCTGCTGCCTCCTCTTTGTATTTTCTCTCACATTCTTCCCTCTCATTTTCGTTACAGGTCTTCCACAGCTCCCTGGAGTCCTTAATTCATGTGGTCTGCAGCTGTCTCCCTTTAGTTCCTTCAAAAACATTGTTTCCATTTCTAATTCTGAAGTACAGAGGGCTCTGTCACTTTTCTTCCTTTCAGAAGAACTGATTTACCGCTTCTGAAAGTCCACAGCCTGAGACTGTGGGTAGATTTCCTAAAGCATTTATTCAACTTTAGGGATTCCCCAGGTACATTTAAGTAACAGGAAGTTGCAGAATTTTAAAGTTGTTTTGCTCATGGGAGCAAGAATTTCTATTTCAAATGTGGATACCAGGAAGAAGGCACACTAGATTGCCAGTTTGGGCCACTGTAAAGGAAACTATAACCAATTGTAATGGAGCTATATAATCTATATAGGAGAGTTATTCATTTGCCTAGATATTCAAATAATTTCCTAGGAATTTTAAAAGAGATATGCCTGTTCATTAACAAAGACCACACACATGTATGCATACACCTTTATACACTTAATCCCAGAACTAATGTAATTACATAAATTCAATTCAGCAATTGATTATGGAGCATATACTACGTTCCAGGAACTCTGCCAGCACTGGGAATAGGTAAAGAAACTGAGACTTAAGGAGATGTTCAAAGATTTGTGAACAGTTCGCTAGTGAATATATATTGAGTGCCCATTACCATATACCTAGAACAATTCAGTACTAGAGAACGATATTTAAACGTTCTGGCCTTGATTTTTTTAAATGTATTTGTTTAATCCATAGGTTTTGTAAGGACGCAGGTCTGATTCAGCCTTCCCCTGTACTTAAAGGGGAAGGTGCCGGCTTCTCCGTATGAAAGGGCGCACATTAAGGAGGGACAACTCCTATGGTGCCCAATCAGGAGAGGCCAGCTGACACCTTTGACCTTTCTAGGGGTGGGCCTAGCCACGCCCTACCTGCGGGCCTAGTCACGCCCTACATAAGGGTCCTGGGCCCACTCTGATTGGTCAATAATCTAAATGTGATTGGCTCCCACAACCGCCAGTATTGATTGGGGGTAGGGATTGGAGCGCTGTGCCTGTGTCGTCATTTCCTGTAACTCCCCCTTCCCAAACTCATACAAGCCCTACCCCGCCTTTGTTCGGGGCTCTCTCTCCACATGGCCAGCAGGTTGGTAGAGTCTGTGAGCCCCAGCTTAAGCCCATAATAAAGCACTTTGCTTTTGCAGGCATGACTCGGTCTCCCTGGTAGTCTCTGGTCTTTTTTTGGGGCGATATTACAAACTTGAGCATAACATTTTCAGTCTCTGCAAAGAATGCATGGAAAATATCACTTATTTCAATCTTGTTTCTAAGTACCCTCATAAGTAAGAGTGTAAGTACAATAATATTAGAAGGCTAAAGTCAATAACAATTACATAAAGAAAATCAATGAGAACTATCTGAAACGAAGGAGTTTTGTTTGGTTGCTTGTCTAATGGGAAGATGTTTTCAAACGCACACTTTCAATGCATACTTGTGGTGCCCCATTATTTCCTATTGCAACTTATAACAATGTCATCCAGAGACCAGCTATCAGAGATTGTGAATGGTGCTGGCACCTTAACTTTTGGCTACAATGATTGGAAGCAGCAGAGGTAGCTTAATGATTTTCTTTCCAAACAGTTTCCATAAACAGGGCTGTAAAATTGCAATCACCAGCTTTCTGCTAAGGAGTGCCCATTTCTGGCCTGCTGTAGGGCCCTCTGGGGAAAGCGACCACATTGGAGGAAGTTCACTTGAGCCTGCATGTGAACCGTTGGTGGCCAGGATTCTGCATCCATCTGTTCAGAACGGAGTCGGGCACATTATTTTTTTCACACACCCAAGTAAGGCTCAGGAGAACAACTGACAAGCCAGTTAAAGTCTTTTCTTTACCTATGTCTGTTTAGTATCCAAATGAATCCTATAGATCCTTTTTTTTTTCCTGGCTAGAGTTCCAAGAAGAAGCAAATACTTTTTTTCCCTTTGGGCTTTAGCAAATCACTTGGTATTCTACAGAGCAAGCCCTGCTCAAGAAAGTGTACATTCATACAGAATATCCCTCATTGGAAAGGCTCCATCAATGCTGTTGCACCTTACTTTCAAAATAAAATGTATTCCTAATACAGATTAATCATGACCATCAGAAACCAATGCTCACTAGGGTGCATTGATCATTCACTTGGATTATTATTATAAATAATGGATTCAAATAATTGCTAAGTTTAAAATTACAGGCAATGAAAAGAATGGTACCTTGGTCTTTAATTTATATGAAATTCACTTATATTTGATATGCATACACATAAAAATATGGCAATAAACAATAATTTCTACCCTCATAAAGATAACGTCGCACCTTTCACTGCAGATTTGAAAGCTAGCTTTATGCTAGTGTTTATCTTTTTGTTGGAAATACTTTTAAGACTATTACTTTTTGGCACTTTTTAACTATAAGAATGTTAGTTTTGGGCAGTTTTTAACTATCACAGTTGTTGAAAAGGGGAAATACTGATTTCAAAATATACCATGATTTCCGTTTGAGAGGTGAAATTACACTCCAGAAAGAGAATTTGAAAAGAGTATAGAACAATTAGGATTGGCATTTAAATGCATTTGAACTTCTCTCTAACTTTGTGACCTCATCATAATAACCTTTTAAGTGAATTATCATGATTGACTTATAGGTAACTATTAATTTGTATTGAAATAACTAAAGCATTTAGTGCTTCTAAAATGCATGCTTAATAACGGCCGTAAGAAGACTTTTATAGGCACATACATTAACAGTTGCTATTAGATGCTAACAATTATTAAGATAGTCTATCATAAACAGATTTTAAATGCATTTTATCTGAAAATCGGGAACTAGAATGTTATCATTTTCCATGCAACACAATAAACATGAATGATTTCTTCTCAGACTAGGGAACCAGGCTCCTTTATGTATTTTCATTCTCTCATTCATACTTTGATTAAGCAAGGATATATAGAATACCTAGGATGTGGGTCTCCTGGGTGGCTCAGTCAGTTAAGCGGTTGACTTGATTTCGGCTCAGGTCATGATCTTATGGTTCCTGAGTTGGAGACCCGAATTGGGCTCTGCAATGAGGACGGAGCCTGTTTGGGATTCTCTCTCCCTCTCCCTCTTCCTGTGCCCCTCCCCCCACTTGCACACATGCACACACTCTCTCAAAATAAATAAACGTTTAAAAATGTTTTTAAAAATACAGTTCCTAGTATGTGCGTGTTCAGTGCCAAATACTGGGGAAGAGAGTAGTAAATAAAACATTCTTGTTCCTGCCTTTGTGTAGTTACCGTCCACCGGCAGGAGACTGACATAACCAGTTCCACAGTGAGATACGTAGTTTCTAAACTGATGAATGCTCTGAAGGAAAAGAACACTATATTGGCAAGGGAACAACAGAGGAGACTCAATTCAGATTGAGGTTGAAGTGGTTAGGTAGGCTTCCCGGAGGAAGTGGCTACTACTCGGAGGCCTGGAGAATGTGTAGTAGTTAGCATTCCAGGGCACAGAGAAAATAATGTACAATATTTGATGTGAGAAATATCTTGGCAATGTCAAGGAATGCAAGGACAGCCTGTGCCGCTGGAGTGCAGTGAGCGTAAGAAGAGGAAGGGAGGTGGGGCAGAGGAGTGACAGGTGGTGAGGCAAGACAGGCAGAAAAGAGCAAAATCATAGAAGGGTTTAGGGGCCTTGATAAAGATTGTGGATTTTGCTGTTAGGACAATGGGAAGTCCAGAAAGGTGAGATATGATTTGACTTACAGTTCAATGGATTTCAATCAAGTCCTTGCACTTGAAGACTCTCAAATTGTAATCCTTTTTTCATCCTTATTCTTCTTAACCTCTTTATGATCCAGAGACTCCTAAGGTTTCCTTAGATTATTTTAGGGTATCTGTGTAGCCAAAATTATTTTCATAAAATACTAATAATTATTTGCCTTTCACTCATGTTCTCTTACAAACATACATCAATTAACTGAATGCAAAAGCAGATAGGAGGATTTAGGGATTTAGCTGTGCACTATTAAGCCAGGAACTAAAAATAGCACTAGAACTCTTCTCAATAGTTTTGTGCTTGGGAAGACGTAGCACTTTTTCATAAAAATCTTATTTATGTTAACAGGTAACGAGCTTATTACTGTTATTTTACATGCACCAACACATAAATATTTAATTTCTGTTTTAACTTCTGCTACATAAATATCAATAGAGATAACCCACGAGACAATAGCATTTTGGGTTCTTCAAAAACTTTGAAGAATTTATTAATGGGGTCCAGAGACAAATGCTAACCATTGATCTTTTTTTTAAAAAATAATTTTCTATTTATTTGGGTTTTTTAATGTTTTATTTATTTTGAAAAAGAGAGTGAAAGAGAGAGAGAGTAGGGAGAGGGACACCAAGAGATAGAGAGAGAGAATCCGAAGCAGGCTCCAGGCCGTCAGTACAGAGCCCGATGTGGGTCTCAGTCTCATGAATCGTGAGATCATAACCTGAGCTGAGATGAGGAGTCAGATGCTTAATGACTGAGACAACCAGGAGCTCTTCTTCTTTAATTTCAAGTTTACTTATTTATTTGGGGGGGAAGGGCAGAGAGAGAGGGAGAGAATCCAAAGCAGATTCTGTGCTTGTAAGCCCGACTGGGCTTGATCCCATAAACCGTGAGACAAAACCAAGAGTAAGACTCTTAACTGACTGAGACACCCAGGTGTCCTTCATCTTCTTTTCTTAAAACCGGCTATGGTTTCCCTCTTATTCAGTGTCTTTTACTGTTTCTAAAGTCTCAATCCTTAGATTCACAATAAGAAATTGATTTTTATATTGCAATCCAGATTGATCACTTACAACTGCTGTGTGATGCATTTTGAAATTATCTTTTTTTTTTCCAAGCAAAGCAATTGCTTTCTTAACCCAGTAACCCACACTTGGAAAATGTGTGGATGATATCATCCCATTTCCTGGTTTCAACAATTACTTCTAGTTAGCTATTTCCCAGATCATAGCTCTGTCCTAACATTCCTCTTGGGCTCCATCTCTAACAGCTGGCTGGATATTTCTCTCTTAATATTTCACAGTTACCACAAACTCAACTTGTTTAAAACTGAACTGATCCCTAATATATTTTTAAATAGGAAAAATGGGAGGTTACAAAAGCATATAATCTTGGGACGCCTGGGTGGCTCAGTTGGTTAAATGTCTGACTTCAGCTCAGATCATGATCTTGCGGTTCAGGAGTTCCAGCCCTGCATCAGGCTCTGTGCTGACATCTCAGAGCCTGGAGCCTGCTTCAGATTCTGTGTTTCCCTCTCTCTCTGCCCCTCCCCTGCTCATGCTCTGTCTCTCTGTCTCTCTGTCTCTCTCTCTTTCCCTCTGTCTCAAAAATAAATAATCATTAAAAAATTAAAAGATAAAGCAAAAGCATATAATCTCATGTTTCTATAAATTGACTAACACTAAAATATTTACAAATGGATTCATGGTGAAAGGACCAGGAAAAATAAATCGTAATAGTTGATAGTGATTTACTGGCTTATAAGTGGTTTTAATTTTCCTTTTTATATGTTTATATTTTACTTTCCATAATAAATGCATATTAATTTGTGAACAGAAAGCTATTATTAAAAATATAACAATATAATTTTCCTTGTAAGTCTTATTCCTATTCTTGCCTTTCATGTTAAAGATATGATTGTATTTATCTCAAGGTATCCTATAAACATGCTTTTTCAGTAATAATCATTTTAAAAATGCAGATTCCTCTAGGACCACTTTGTTTTACTACCAAAGGAATTCCAATCACAGGATGAGCATATGCAAGACTCACCTATCACCACAAAGTAGTTTCACCAATTTTCTAGGATACCTGATGTTTTAGTTAAATTTCTAGATGCCACAACCCTACTGCAGCTCTCTTTGTCTGTCTTGAGACTGTGTAAAGTATAGTTTATCTCACAGACCATCAGATGGACCCTTGGGTATAGTGGCACAGTCTATCCTTTCATTCAAATACTATTATAAATAAAGCCTAAAGATTCTATAGTTGAAAAGACTCCTGCATCTGCCCAGGATCCTTTCTTTTTCTATCTCTAGCTGTCTATTCATACTTATCAGACTCCTGTTCATTACTACCTTTTTCCAAGGAGTGCTCTCTGAACTCCCATCCTGAAATGCTCTCTCCTCTGAATTGTTAAAGCACTCGCCCTCCCTTGTCCCTTATCACATTCTCCTTTGCATTATGGTTATTTATTTAGATGTTTATTTCTCTGGGAGTACTTTTATTTCTTTGAGGGAAGGGACATGTCCTATTATGTATGTTGGTTATACATAGTAGGTGCTTTAGAAATAATTGGGGGGCAAGTTTTGAATTTAACAACTTTAAAACAAAGGATTAAGTGGATGAGAAAAATTAAAAGAAGTATGTAATATGTTGTTTTTGATCAAGTTTAATTAGCAATCAAGTTTCCTACCTCATACGGGAAATTTTCTTTAAAATCTGGTGCCTTGTTTTAACACCATTCTTACTTGGTCCATGCCATGGAAATGTCTAAGAGGTCACATTGTGTTTAAAAGAGATTCTTTCTATGTGTTTAGTAAATTAGGCTTCTTGGATGTGATATCATTTATCTATGGCTGAGTAACAAATTGCCCCAAAAGTTCACAGCTTAAAGCAACATTTTGCCATTTTTCACAATTTTGTGAATTAGATGGGAATTTTTTTCTGCCAGTCTTCTCAGGAATCACTCAAGTAACTGCATTCAGTTGACAAGTCACCTAAGGTTGGGTTCATCCCTCAATGCCTTACTCTAGTGACTCAGCTGGGGAAGCTGAGACCATTGAGGCATCAAGGTCTCTCTTTCCATGTGGCCTTGCTCCAGGAGATCTCATATCCTTTGGATGAGTTAACTATTACTGTATAACAATGAAACTTAAGCCCTAAAACCCCCCTAAAGCTTAGTGGCTTAAAACAATGACAGTTTATCATTTCTCAGGATTCTGTGAGTTTACTACATATATTCTTTGCTGGTTTTTTCCTTGGCACATTCATGCAGCTTCATGCAGCTAGAAGGTTAGCAGGGCTGAAAGGTAGGAGGTGGTCCCACTCATGCATCTGGCAATGGGTACTGGGTGTCATCTGGGTGCTTCAGTGTTAGTTCTTCTCCACGTGGTCTCTCATTGTCCAGTAGGCTACATCAGCTGCCTTATATGCCGGTGTCATGACAGCATTCCACAGTGGCAAAGATAGAAGATACAAGTCCTGTAAATGCCTAGGTTCCAGAACACACACAATGTTGCTTCTGTTGTGTTCTTTTGTTCAAATAAAATCAGGCCTGGAGAAATACACTGCCTTTTAGAAAGCTGCAAAATATTGTGGCCCTGTTTTTCTTTGTACCATAGGCACAATTTAAGATATGACTTATTACAAATTCAGTGTTCTATTGAGGTGTGGTATAGTTAAAATTACAGTGTAAGTGATATAATTTTTTCATTTTTTCTTCATTTTTAAAAATATTTTTTGAGACACAGAGAGAGAGAGAGAGAAAGAGAGAGCGAGCAAGCGCATACATGAGCAGTGAAGAGGGCCAGAGGGACACGGAGAGCCAATCTTAAGCAGGATGCATACTCAGCGTTGAGCCTGACACAGGGCTCGATCTCATACCTGTGAGTTCGTGACCTGAGCCTAAATCAAGAGTTGGATGTTTAACTGACAAAGACACCCAGGCACCCCTCTTTCATTTAGAAACATTTCTGTCCCATTCTCATTTTAGTTTCTCTTTCTTGTTTCTTTTTTGCTACGTAGGAAATCCATGAATGCATTCTCACTGCAAAATATTTAAGGAATATAATAATAGAAAACTCTTACACAGTAAGCTTATACTATGTGCCAGGCTTTATTTTGAGCACTTTACACACATTGCCTCATTTAACGCTCACAAGTCTTTGAGCTAAGCAGTAATAACACCATTCTTTTGTAGATAAGGAAACTGAGGCATAGAGAGGTTATGAAATTTGCCAAGGTCGCATAGCAAAGTCACTACGTTCTCTGACCCCAGAGTATATCCTTTTAAGCGCTCTGCTATAGCTCTCCTTAGTCTTGTTTTGTTTTGTTTTGTTTGTGTTTTTTTTAACTTACATCTTAGTTAATTAGCATATAGTGCAATAATGATTTCAGGAGCAGAAACCAGTGAATCATCACCTACATATAACACCCAGTGCTCATCCCAACAAGTGTCCTCCTTAATGCCACTTGCCCATTTAGCCCATTTCCCCATCCAAAATCTCTCCAGCAACCCTCATTTTTTTCTTTGTATTTAAGATTCCTTTATGTGTTTATACTGTTTTTGCTTCTCTTCTCTTATGTTCATCTGTTTTGTATCTTAAATTCCACCTATGAGTGAAGTCATATGATACTTGTCTTTCTCTGACTAATTTCACTTAGCATAATACACTCTAGTTCCATCCACATTGTTGTAAATGGCAGGATTTCGTCCTTTTTGATTGCTGTAGCTCTCCGTAGTTTTGCACCTACTTTCACACTGTCAACAATTTGGTATGCATTTCTTTAGTCCTGGTTCTACACATGTATGTATATAAATGTGTTATATGCATTTGCCTTACCTAAATTGGATCCCATTGTATGCAAGATTCTGAAACTTGCTTTTTCTACTTAAAAATATCGCAATACCTATATATCTACTTCAGTACCGATAGATCTACCTCATTTTTTAAACAACTGCATATTATTCCATTTTATATACTATATATATACACCATTTTATATACTATAGTGTATTTAACCATTTTCTACTGATGGACACCCAGGTAGTTTCCAATTATTCCCTTTTACAAATAAAGCTGCAATAAACATTCATGAATTCATTCTCCCCTTTTTTATTATAAATCTTTGTGCACTTCTATGAGAAATTCCTTAGAAAATGTTCGTAGAGTAGACTTAATGGATTAAAGATTGATACTGCCAAATATCCCTTTAAAAAGTCTTTAGCAGGAGAGTCTGAAAGTGTCTATTTCCTTTATACTCAACAGCATTGCCCATCATCAACCATATTAAATTTGACGGAGAAAAATATCTCATAGATGTATTAATATACATTTCCTTCATCACTTGTAAGGTAGAAATTTTTTAATATAGGATTTGCTTTTTAAATTTATTTTGGCACTTTCTGATTTTCATAACAGATTATTTTCCTTTTTTTCTCATGAATTTGTTGGAATTCTGATGTATTCTAGATATTACTCTTTTGCTGTATATATTGCCATTATCTTTTCTCAGTCTATCACTTGATGTTGCCAAATCTGTCGCTTATTTCCTTCATGGAGTCTGTGTTTTGTATTTTGCTTAACAAACTACCACCTACCATTTAAAAATAATCCATTTTGGGGGCACCTGGGTGGCTCAGTTGGTTAAGCGTCTGACTTTGGCTCAGGTCACCATCTCATGGTTTGCAGGTTCGTGACCCGCATCGAGCTCTGTGTGACAGCTTAGAGCCTGGAGACTGCTTTGGATCCTGTGTCTCCCTCTTTCTCTGACCTTCTCCTCATTGTGCTCTATCTCTCTCAAAAATGAATAAACACTAATTTTTTAAAGTATCCATTCTTTTATTCTATTATTTTCAATACATTTTAAAAATCATAATTCTAAAGTTTATTTTTGTTAATGATTACTATTAAGGGTACAGCTTATTTTTTCTTCTAAATTTGATTGGACAGTTGTCTCAAAATCTTTTATAACAGCTCTATAATTTTCTAAATAATCTTAAGTTCACTATAAATCATATTTTAATAATGCTGTATGGTGATAGATGGTAACTACATTCAAAATGGTGAACATTACATAATGTACAAAATTGTCAAATCAGTATATTGCACACCTAAAACTAATATAACATATGTCAATGATCCTTCAGTCAATCAATTGATTTTATTATCAATAAAATTAACATACATTTATACATCTTTTCTTAAATTTTCAGTTCTACTTCAGCGATTTGAATGACTTTCCCTGAAATAATACCATGCTATATTAACATTGTTTTATAGTATGTTTTGACATCTCTCCAGTGAGGCATTCTCCTTCCTCACTCAGTCTTCTTGTTTTTATTTATTTAGGTAAAAAAAAATATTTTTGTTCATTTTAACCTGTATGAACTTTGGAGAAGATTTTTCTCCTACCCACATTTTAAAAATAATGACCCTATCTCTCTATCAGGAATGTTATGGAATATTTATTATGAACTTGGATTTTTGTTATATGAAAATTAAAATATAAGAATGTATTTACCCAAAGAAAATTATCTGATTATGTGCAACACTAAGGAATAACCTTCTGTCAGAGAAGAGAATCCACATGGGAAATCCACAGAGAAATTAGGTACGGAGGTTCTATGGCACATATGAAGAGGATGAGATCCTTACCTTAAGTGAAGGGCCTAAGAGTAAGGACACATAAGTCAAGCTTCTTGCTCTCATTGTAGTGCCCAACCACACCTAACTGAATAAATACATGTTTCAAATAAACAACTTTGGATTGGAGTTACAGGAAAACTTTCATTTTGCTCTCAACAGGGATTGATCTTGGTATCCACTTGTCTGACCAGGAGCTTCAAAATACTTGGATTTGTCTTTCCACCTCTAGGAGACTTGTCCCTTTATCAAATGGCAAGTAAACCAAACGCTAAACATCTAACAGTTTGTCATTTTTTCTCCCTTTTGTTTGTTTATCAAATCTGAAGGAAAGGAGTAAGAAAGAAGGACAAGTAAAACTATGTAAGAGACACACAACCTTCTGGTCATGGCAGAATCTTCTAAAAAAATGGGGGAAAGGTTACTAGTTATATCATTCTGCACAGTTTTTGTTGTTTTCACTGCCTGAGTCATGCTTCCTTTCATTATGCTTGGTTGTACACACTATGTACCATTAGCCAGTCATTGGTTGGTAAGTAGAGTCAACTCATACATTGAAACCTTAGAATCTCCTTATACTCAAGAGTAGCCTATTTAAGTTAAGTCTTTAAAACTGCCCCACAAGCAGAGCAAACATGATCTATCATCTGTTAGTTTTCAATATGCCTGTTTTCTGAGTAATGTAAAGATGTTGCACATTGTTCCTTCATAGGAAGGCTGCCAAAATTATTAATATAATTTCTTTGGAGAGAAGGAGGAGAAATTGTTTCCCTGATGTCTGTGTAAAATTTAAATGAAAATGAATGTGATTTGAGTGTTAGTATTCATGGCTGCTAGTTCTTCTCTGTTAATTTACATTTATATTCTTAATGTCTAGGTTGAGCCTAGGGAAATTTAAAACTCAATTTCATTAATGCTATAACTTCCATAGGAATCTCAATATGCACAGAAGTTCCTAGATTGTGGAGTTATTGGATGAGACCCTAGGAGCTGAGCATAATTGCTGAGTGGCTTATGATAGTTAAATATGTATTGTCGGTTTTGATTTTCAAAATTCCTCTGGGCCTAAACCCTGTGTCCAAAAAAATTTTAAAGCACAAAGCTAATCCAGTAATAAATTTTAACAACTTTAAAATAGAAACATTACATTTCTGAAACATTGCCCATATCTGATTAATTATGGTTTAAGCTAGATCATGTTTCACATTTGCAACTATTACATTGTCATACATGATGTTTGTGATTACGGCGTAACTTTAGGTTTGCAAGTTTAGCTCACTAGAGCTAAGGTTTTTTCATTTAGTTGTTTTTATTGCAAATATGATCGCTACTCCCAATTGGTGAAGGAATGGATAGGAATACCTGGTTCAAACAATAATGGTTTCCCCTGAATTCAGATAAATAAAGTTTTATTTTTCTTCTTTATAAGCTCTGTGTAGGGGAGCAAACATTCTCCCCCAACAGGTAACAGCACATGGTGGAACAGAAAGGGAGGAAAAGAAGGGGGCATATTATGTCCAGTTTGAAAAAGTTTTCCAAGTGATATAGAAAGGAAAAAGAAAATTTATGACTAATTTTTTTTTCATACAGAAAGAACTCTACTTTCTTCTTATTAGAAGAATGAAACAGTAGCCTTAATGGCTTTCTGCTCTTTGTTTCTGAAGTCGGAGCCAGGGAGAAATCTATTCAGACAAATACGTCCTTTAACAGTTTCCAAGAAATAACAAGGACTCACAAATTTATTTGATTTAAAGCATTATGGTCTTCTCAGTGTTTCCATTCTGGAAGATATTTTAAGTACAATTGAAATGGATTACTTTGAAAGCAGACTTAAACTAACCACATGATAGCATAGTTTAATACCCCTCCTCCACTAAAAATTTTGAAAATCTGATATTTTAACAAGAAATAAATGTGTGGTATGCATTCAGCTGGGAATCCAGGAGCAGACTTTTTATTGTTATAAATATTATAAGTAAAAAATGACTGCATGTAAATATACATTAAAGATTCACTCATCCCACATGGTTAAGGGGGCGCAAACTATCTCCAGCTACACACATTCAGGATATGCTGAAGATCTTGCCTGCCATGCTCCTCAGAGCTAGTGTGTGGTGTACGGCCTCCGAACAAGGCGCCACAGTAGGTGATGCCTGAGTATCTGGTGAAACTGGGAGATCCTCGAATGCACAAGTTTTCCTCTTCACTCTGCTCCATGGATAAAGTCCCTTCGTCCAAAAACCATCCTTACCAAAGAAACCACGTACATACAGTTCCTGCTCCTCCCTGAGGAGCACGGTTCAGTTCTCTGCTAGCTTGTGGAATTATTTAAACCCATCAATCATATCCTCCTGATAGCACCGGGAGTCACCCGCACTTTCCTGATACTACAAAGCTTGTTTCCTACAGCTCCTGGGTGTTCACTGAGTTCCTGAGAAAAATCCCCACCCCATTTGGTGTAGTTCCACATGGCATGTGGTATCTTCCTCCCATAGACTGTGACTGTACGTGGTTATAATACACTGCTGTTAGTCACATCTGTCCAGTGTTGGATGTCATGTGTTCAAGCATCCTTGTAAGGTTGGGAATACTTTCTTCACCAATGGGATGGAAAGGAGGAGATCCAAACATGGTGTGAAGCATTGGAAAATATGTGTTATTACTGGAAGTAAACAATAATAAATCTCCAGTAATTTTTCAATTTGGTATAGGAAATGGAGGGGGTTGGAACGCCAAAGCAATTTTCATTTTTTTCTTGTTAAAGATCATGATTTTGGAAGCATTAAAAAATACAGCGATTTATCAGCTGGTTCCATAGCTGGTGTCAAGATAAACTGTTTTCTGGACCATGGTGTAAAACAGCATTTCCCCAATTTCTGGGTTAAGATTTACTAGAATGAATTATTGAAAAAACAGATCATTGAACCTCTCCTTCTAAATATCCCATTCAGTGGGTATGGGGTGGGTCATGGGAATTTGTGTTGATGTTGTTTTTTTAATCAAGCACCCAGGTGGTTCTCATCACCAGCAAAATTTGGAAAATACTGTTAAACTGTAGTAGTGGTAGGCTCAGAATAGTAGAGAAAGTGAATTACCTGGAGACGGAAATAAAACTCACTGGCTCTTGGTAGAATTTACTTCCTTTATTTGTATGTCTGAAGTCCCCATTTAACTAATCGTTTTTGACTGGTGTCTTCTCTTAGCTTCTCAAGGATGCCCACATCTCGTGGTCATGTGGTCTCCACAGGCAATTCACAACATGAATGCTTGCTTTTTTGTAGGTCAGTAGAAGTGTCTCTCTGACACTTCTTTTAAAGAGTGCACCTGATTATACCAGGCCCTCTTTTTTTGATTAATTCAAAATCAAAACTGATTAGTAGCTTACTCATAGGAGCAATATTTCATCATATTCATAAGTAATCATATTGCAAAGGCTTATGCAACTTATGCATACCAGAGGGAGGGAATTTGGGGGGCCATCCTAGAATGGTGCCTACTATAAATCATTTGTAAACAGACTACAATTGATGGAAATAAAAAATAAGGATTGTGGAAGGACACGTCTCGTCAAAATGGGCACCGACATGAAAGCTGAAGAATCTTAGTATAGTAACGTGGTAAGAATATTCTATAAGATAAAAGGAGAAGAACAGAAAAATAATGTGATTTTTTAAAGCATATATACCCTACTCAAATCATCAGAGAATATGGTAGATACCTGTTTTTAAATACTTCATTTATTACATAAGCAAGCATTGTAGAGACAAGAACTTCACCTATATACATATTTTTAAATTATTTTCTTTCTCGGGGCACCTGGGTGGCTCAGTCAGTTATGCATCTGGCTTTGGCTCAGGTCATGATCTCACAGTTCGTGGGTTCGAGCCCTGCGCTGGGCTCTGTGCTGACAGGTAGCTCAGAGCCTGGAGCCTGGTTCGGATTCTGTATCTCTCTCTCTCTCTGACCCTCCCCTGCTTGCACTGTCACTCTCTGTCTCTCAAAACTAAATTTTAAAAATAATTAAATAAAATTATTTTCTTTCTCAAGATAGAAACACTTAGACATTCTTGCCTTCATGTTGCAGAAAATTTAGTACCTCACAAGGAAAGGAGAAAGCGCCAAATGGGAAACATGGCTTTGGACTTTATATTTACTAACAATGCAGAACTGATTGAAGAAATCTTACTAATAGAAGTGTTCAGAGAGGTTGACCCCTTTTAAATCTATAATAAACAAGAAACAAACCATAGACAATATACCATAGGCTTTAAGGAGAGTAGCATTCAAAAACTTAAGACAAAGTAAAGATTCAATGAATACATATTCTAGAAGCAAAAGTGTGGCAGGTTCTAAGAGTTAAGAAGGAAATGAATTAAGGAACACACCTGAGAAGAAAGAATTCTCAGGCTGAAACTTGAGGGACCAGACAGAAGTAGACACGTCCAGAATCAAGGTAATGTTGGTGAAGGGGACAAATGAAAAGGGACTTTGTTTCCAAAAGAGAGGGTAAAAAAAAAAAAACCCAAAAAAGGAGGAGATCCTAGGACAGACTTCAGGAGAATATAAACATGTAAAGGATGATCATAGAGGTACAAGAAATAGAAGTAGAATGTAGACAAAAATAGTGCCATGGGAGCCAAGGCAAGAGATCATTTAAGAACAGCCTACAGGCTTTGAATGGTAGGTCAAATAAATGTATCCATTGGATTTGTCAACCAGGAGACATGGAGAGCCTTGGTGAGAACAGTTCACTACCAGTGGTAGGGCAAAAGCCTTATTGTAGTCTATGATCATTTACCAAAAGGAGGCAAGGACATAGAAATGAAGACGATGGTGAATATACTCTAGATATCAGGAGAGGCATATATCTGACCTTCATCTTATAAAATTTTGGGTTTTTTTATTCAACGTTTCAGATACACCTGTTTTCTATCCTAGAAAAACACCTATAACCTAATTGGGCTTCTAAGTACTAAATAGTGGAAAACTGACTGGAAATCTGTAGATTATAGTAATGGAGTGGGTTACATAATGGTAAGGCTATGTAAGGACAAAATATTTTAACAGGAGGGTGGAGAAGTAAAGTTTTGAAAGCAGTAAAGGAGAGCTAGCCAATACTTATTCCAGGAACACCCACTTCTCTCTGCTCACCCAAAGCATGATGATGAGTAGGTTTCCCTCCAAGGAAATTCTTTGAGGAGGCTACCTCATCTTTGGGAGAGAGCAAAAGTTTTGCTTCGTGAAATGAAGAAAATGTAGGTTTTTTGTCATGAAACAGATTGGCGTAGTGGAAACCACTGTAAAGGATGAAGAAAGGATGGAGAGGGGAACCCTATCCCCATTGGAAGAATGGGAGGAAGGAGGAAGTTCAAGGCAGAAGAGGCTTGAGAGTTTGAGAAAGCATATGTGATGAAAAATTGAAGACAAGTTTCAATGGCTTTGGGTTTCTGAATAGAATGTTGGTCTCAGGCTGTTTCAGTGTTGCTGTGTATATGAGAAAGATGGAAGTGAATAAAAATAAAGGCTATCCTTAACTTTTGAATGCTTGACTTTCAAGCCTTCTCCCCACCTTGACCTAAGACTCACACAATGAAAACAAAAATACATTTTTATGACATCCTAAGGACTGTGACTGATGCCAGAATGTGGATTAAACTGATAGGGTAGGCATATGTCCAATATAATCAACAGTCTAGAGAAAGCATGCTGTGCTGACACGTGAGGTGGAAAGCCTTTTAACTGCATGGATGCATGAGGACATACAACAAATTCAAATGCATCTGCATTGAGCAACAATTTTGGTAAAGATATTCTCTTTTTAGATTGCTTAAGAACAGGCGTAGTGAAATATCAGAGGCAAGTGTTTTTCTCATGAGATTTGTTGCAGGAAAAGAATAGATAATAACTAAAGGATTGAGGGAAAGCTGGAGATAAGAAACAGGTGACTCTTTCTTGCTTATGATTTACAAGGTTCAACTTGTGACTTTTAGCCCACAAAAAATTAGGTAGTAAATTAAAAGTTGGGTGTTCATTCTATGAAAATATCCCATATGAAGAATAGTTAACAGAATCTACAGTGATTAGCCAAAGGAAGAGAAAGAAGATAATTGCTACCTTAAAATAGTGTCATGTAGAGGACAGACTAAGTCTAATTCTGTCCTTTTCAAAAAGCCAACTAGGCCTAATAAATGGAAGTACAGGCAGTCTGGTCAGACAACAAAATCTCAAAACTATTACAGTACAATAATGGACTACTTCACATGCTGCTTGCTCATTACTGTTCATTACTGGCAGGGTTGTGCAGAGGCTGGATGTCTACCTGCCAGGTGTAGCATAAAGGGAAACTCTATATTGCTCATAAACTGTGCTTGGGAACTCGTACAAGTAGAGTACTTTCCAATTCCTAGATTCTATGGTATCAGAATGATTTGTGACTTTGGTCAGTGGGGGGAGCAGTGGTGAGCCGAAGAATGCTTTGCTATTTTGCAAATATTCATACATGTGTTATTGTTATTATTATTGTTATCATGCAGTAATGGAGAAACATCCATCTTTTAAAAAGCAATGCAGAGCACTGGTGCTTTCCTTGAAAGCCTATAGCTCCTTTATGTTTTAATGCTGTCTTTTGAATATAATGTGGCGCTATTGTCCCCTCCTCAGTGGGACATAGTTGTTGATTGGTTTCCTTTTCAAGAGAAACGACAGATTTGTTACAAGTCATTAATTTTCTCTGCCCAAGATCTCTTAGTGCCTTCTATATATTTATTAACCTAACTGTTAAAGTCTGCTACTTTGTGACAAAGTAAAACTAATAGATTTATCCACAAGGGTATCAAAACGTTGATATTTTAATCCCATTCTCCAGTCCGCTAAACTGGGTACACACTATCCAGTGCAAACTCTAGTTAATGTTCTGAGTGTATTCTGCATTTGATTCATGGCATACATGTGTCTTATTAACTCAATTTGGTTGCTAATATGCAGTCATCAAAAACTTGGTATAGATCATTGGTATTTCCCACAGAAAAAGTAGAATATTAAAATATTATACAAACATGTGCAAGATAGTCAATGTGAGGACAATAAAATATTGTGGTTGAATCTATAGGCTCTGTAGCCAGACTTGGCTTAAGTTTCAATCTCAGTTTGATTGCTTACTAACTAGCTCTGTGATCTCAAACTGTTTAAGTGCCCTGTGCTTAAATGTCCTCACCTATAGTATGGAATAATGAAAGAATCTGTCTCAAATTTTTGTTGTGAGCAGTAAGTGAGATAATACATATAAAGACAAAGTTTTAACTATTGTAATTATTACTGTGATTTCACAACAACATGAGACCAAAGATGTTGTATACTATAAAATAGCATGAAAATTTTATTCAATTTAAAAATAAATGTAGGACTAATCTTTAATAAATATATTTAATTTTTTAAATGCTTTTTCATTTTTGAGAGAGAGACAAAGCACAAGTGGTGGGGCAACAGAAAGAGAGGGAGACACAGAATCTGAAGCAGGCTCCAAGCTCTGAGCTGTCGGCACAGAGCTTGACACGGAGCTCAAACCCACGAATTGTGAGATCATGACCTGAGCCAAAGTCAGTCGCTTACTGACTGAACCACTTAGTATAGTTTAAGATATACTCATTTTTTTCTTTTCATATAAAATTACTCATTTTGTTCTCCCAAAGAAGTAAATAGATAGAAGAATATCACATTTTACTTTAGGAGTACCTAAAACTGTCCTGGAGACAATAAACTGTGACATAAAATATCATCTATTACATCATGTACATCAGAAGAGTTTATGAAAATTAATGAACTGAGTTTGTGAAACCAAGGTTACATGTTAAAAAATGCATGGTTATTGGATATCTAGTTGAAAAGCAGCACACAGTAATAATAGCAGTTTCCTACTAAAGGAAAAAAAACAAAGTTTGATTTGCTGTTAGATACCCAAGCTGTGATTTCTTTGATTAACATAATCTTTCATAACACACCGAAAATAAAAATTTGTATGATTTCTCACTCTTCTTATATTGCCAAAGGAAATGTAGTTCTGCAAACCACAAATGAACTGTGTTTACAATTATGAACCATTTGACAGGAGAACAACATTATTGTTGAGAAACCTAATTTGGACAAGGCATAAATTGGGTGACGTCCAACCAGGTCACATTGAAGCTGCGTGACTTAGTCCAATGTTATTAGTGCTATTTCTCTCCTATATCCAACCTTTAAAAATTAAAAAGAAAACATACACAATGATCTCTGCGTTATTATATGCAGAAGCTGCAGTGAGATGACATAGAATAAAACTATTTTTATCACATTTTAAAAGATTTTGCACATTATTTTTCCATCAGTGAGTGATGAAAGAAATAGACCTTAAAAATATTTTGTCTTTACTTTTTTAAGATTACATGATAGAAAAATGATAGAATTTAGAAAATGGAACACTTATTTAAACTGCAGCAGAAATCCTGTGAATTTTGAAAATCCAAGTGCAATTAAGAAGTCTGTGTATATATTAGAATTTGTTCCTACATTTGTGTACTTTTAACATTTTATCGGCTGCTGAGATCCAGAGACCTTATGTGTTGTGGATATGCAGTACTGAATTTTCCATTAGGTATAGTGCCTAGGGCCTATAACACGTTTAGGGGGCCACAGAAATGGTTTCATTTTAATTTCTTTTAACATCAGAAGAAAATTATGAATATAATAATAATGCATATATATTAAGAATAACAATGAATAGATAAATATTTATCTTCATATCATGCACTCAAAATATAACTTTTAATTTGTTTTTTTGAAGGAAGAAGCCACAAAAAGGCAAAAGTGTCTGTGGCCCACAGAAGTTATAATAGGGTCCTGAATGTACCTTGAGAGGATGTGGTTGGCCAAAGGCCCTGAAAAGATATCCTTGTCTTAATCCCTGGAACCTTTGAATGTCACCTTTCTTATATGATAGCACAAAAAGACTTTGCAGAAGTGCTTAAGTTACGAATTTTGAGATAAAGGGACTATCCTGGATTATCTGGGTACACCCAGAATGTCATCTCATGGATCAGTATAAAAGGGAAACAGACGGAAGTTCGGCCCACAGAAGAGGAGAAGGCAATAGGACCATGGAAAGAGAGATTGGGGTGATGTGGCCATAAGCTAAGGAATGTGGGGGCGCCTGGGTGGCTCAGTTGGTTAAACGGCATCCAACTTCGGCTCAGGTCATGATCTCGCAGTTTGTGAGTTCAAGCCCTGCATTGGGCTCTGTTATGACATCTCAGAGTCTGGAGCCTGCGTTGCATTCTGTGTCTCCCTCTCTCTGCCCCTCCCTTGCTCATGCTCTGTCTCTCTGTCTCTCTCTCTCTCTCTCTCTCTCTGTCTCTCTCTCTCTCTCTCTCTCTCACACACACACACACACACACACACAAATAAACATTAAAAAATTAAAAATAGGGGCGTCTGGGTGGCTTAGTCGGTTAAACGTCCAACTTTAGCTCAGGTCATGATCTCATGGTTTGTGAATTTGAG
This sequence comes from Suricata suricatta, assembly GCF_006229205.1. NCBI lineage: Eukaryota > Metazoa > Chordata > Mammalia > Carnivora > Herpestidae > Suricata > Suricata suricatta. The sequence continues at coordinate 87,424,624 of NC_043717.1, forward strand.
CCCCATGTCAGGCTCTGTGCTGACAGCTCTGAGCATGGAGCCTGCTTTGGATTCTGTGTCTCCCTCTCTTTTTGCCTCTCCCCTGCTTGCACTCTGTCTCAAAAATAAAATAAACCTTAAAAAAAAAAAAAGCCAAGTAATGTGGGCAACTTCCAGAAACTGGAAAAAGCAGTGAATAAACTGTCCCCTAGAGCTTCTGGACAAGCATGAATTTGCCAACACCTTAACTTAGGCCCAGCAAAACTATTTTCACAATTCCAGCCTCCCAAACCATAAGAGAAAAAATGTGTGTTGTTTTAAGTCACCAAGTTTGTAATAATTTATTGCAGCAGCTGTAGGAAACTAATACAAAGGGTGTTCAGCTTTAATTTGAATTTGTTCATTCCCTAAATACATTTCCATTTGTACTGATAAAGAAAAATAAATGGTATTAAACAATGAACATTGATAAAAGAATGATTCCCTTATAATTTTAGATAAAGCAAAAATGTCATTATGCTTGAAATCGTTATAAATTATGGTTAAATGAATAAATAGCACTCATATTTTGTTAATGTTAATTAACCAATGATAAAATTTTATCTAAAATTAACACTAATTCAAAAATATGCTTTATATGATAATTAATTATATCTGCAACATACAGCCAAAAACACGTTTTATTTATTATTATTATTTTTTATTTTTTTTCACGCATGCAAAAGCAAAGGGCTTTATTACGAATTACGAGCCAGCCTAAACTCGGGCTCACAGACTTCAACAACACACTGGATCCACGTGGAGTGAGCCAAAAACACGTTTTAAAAAGACTTAATTTGAGAGCTCTTGGGTGGTTCAGTTGGTTGATTTCTGCTCAGGTCATGATCTCGTGGTTTGTGAGGTTGAGCCCCAAGTCAGGCTTTGTGCTGACAGTGTGGAGCTTGCTTGGGATTCTTTCTCTCTCTCTCTCTCTCTCGTTGCCCCTCCCCTGCTCACATGTTCTCTCTTTCTGTCTCTCTGTCTCTCTGTCTCTCTCTCTCTTTCTCAAAAACAAACATTTAAAAATAAATAAATAAAAAGACTTAAGTTGATTAACTGCAGAAATCACTCATAATCATAAACACTAAATCTTTACCTCATTGCCCCTTTCTCTGCTGGAAAAAGTAATATATTTCTTTTCATCACAAGAAGAATGGAAGGATACAAATTTTCTGATCTGCTGAAACTTGTGATAGAAATTAAGCTTTATGACACTGCTTAGAGAAATAAGAAGGGCAAATGTCAATGCACTTTCAAAAGCAGAAGGCAAGGAATGGATTGTTAAACAGGCAGAGTTATGTGATCTTCTATAAAGGGCATCTACTAAAAGTGATATGTCAAAGACGTAGTCTTAATGTGTTGCTACAGATCTGTTATTGTAAGCTCTGTATTCAACAATATCCTTGATTTAACATTTAATATCTTTGAATCTCAATGATTTTGAGTGAGATTGATTTGTTTAAATGCTGAATGACTTGAGAAATACCTGTCCCTTTGCTCATCTTTAAGTAAAGAGATGTGTATTTTAGAGTTTATCAAGAAGTGGGGAAGTACTGCCCTCATTTTTCTAACATAATCTAGTCAATTTTCCTTTCCAAATTCACAAGCCCCAATAAAGCATATTGATGTGAATATTTTCCAAAGTTGCTCATTCAAAAAGCAATTCATTGCAGAAGATTGCTTTCTAATTCACAATACTTTGTTGTAGATATTTTTTCATTAATTTCTTCTTCACAAGAAAAGTAAGCATGTCTCCAGTGTGATTCAAATTATTTTACAACCAGAGGCGCCTGGGTGGCTCAGTCAGTCAAACGTCTGACTTCAGCTCATGTCATGATCTCCCAGTTAGTGAGTTCCAGCCCTCCATCAGGCTCTGTGATGATGACTGGAGCCTGGAGTCTGCTTCGGATTCTGTCTCCCTCTCCTTCTGTCCCTTCCCTGCTCACACTCTGTCTCTCTCTCTCTTGCTCAAAAATAAACATTAAAAATTTTTAAATTAAAACATAAATTATTTTACAACCAGACTATAAGAATACCTTTGCCCTATAACATATATGCAGACAGAAATAACCATTTTTGTATGTTCTAAGTAATATCTTAGATTTAGAAATTCATCATGCTAGATAGTGGAGTAGGAGGAGGACCTTATGCTTGCCCCATCCCTTTAACACAGCTAGATAAATATCAAAACTTTCTGAACTCCCAAGAAATTGATCTGAGGATTGAGAACAAACAACACAATTAGAGGGAGACAGGAGGCCACACCATGGAATGTAGGAGGTGCAGAGACATGATTTGGGCGAGAAAAAGATTGCAGGTGCTGCAGAGTGGAGGGAGCCCTGATCACAGAAGGAGCAAGCGAGCGAGACAGAGAGGGAGAGAGAGAGAGAGAGAGAGAGAGAGAGAGAGAGAGAGAGAGAGAGAGAATGAGAGAGAGAGAGAACAGCTTATGATATCACACAAGAAACACACTTCCCCAAAATCATTGACTGTGAAAAGGAGAGCGGCTGATTATTGCGAGTTTTTATGATCAACAGAGCTCAAACACTGGAGTTTTAGAAGCCTGGGCTCTGGTCAGTGTGGAGCCTGGCAGGCTCAGTGGTAGTACTTTGGTGAAAGAGGACAGAAGCTTGGGATCAGATGGTACAATCTGAGGATCCCATGGGATGTATTGGGAGAGATTTTCCCCTCTTCTTGGAATGCATCTGGAAGAAGTGGCATTGCTTCTCAGGGGAATAAAGAGCTGCTAGGCACCATAGTGTTGCCCCACTAGTTAGCATAAGGGCAGAGACACCTACTGAGGACAGCTAAACTGGATCCTGGCTTTTTGCTATACTTTACTCTAAAATCCAAGACCCTGTGCATTGGTGAGACTATGCTTCTGGTGCAAATCTGCACCAGCTCCAGCATGGCAAGACCCTCCCCCAGAGGACCAGCATGGGTCCATGCCAGGCCAGGCCCTTAAAATTTGGAGTTTTTTAAAAACTATTTTTTAACGTTTATTATTTATTTTTGAGAGAGAGAGACAGACAGACAGAGCATGAGCAGGGGAGGGGCAGAGAGAGAGAGGGAAACACAGAATCCGAAGCAGGCATCAGGCTCTGAGCTAGTTGTTAGCACAGAGCCTGACAGGGTCTCAAACCCACAAACTGTGAGATCATGGCCTGAGCCGAAGTTGGCCACTTAACCAACTGAGCCATGTAGATGCCCCTAAAATTTGGAGTTTTGAGACTCAACCAGTGTCCTTGAAATAAAACACGGGTACAGTGTGCTGCCAGAAAGGCAAATGGCCTAGACAGACAGGGTGAAGGCAAGGATCTGAGGGACACCTGGGACACACCTCTCCTCACCTGGGAGGAGAGATCATTTGTTCTTCTATGAGGGCTTCCCAGATAGCAGCTGGTGCAAACTCACCTCTCTAGGGGTGAGGGAGAGGGTTGGTACTATTTCCCACCCCCCTCCATGCATCAACACAGAACAACTTCAGTGAGCAGAGCAGCACTGACAGTGGGGGCTTCAGCTGCTTAAACCAAGCTCTGTTCCCCTTACACTGCTCTGAAGATGCTTCTATACTAGGACAAGTGTACCTGAGAGCCAGAGCAGTGGGCTCATCCCCCAGGAGACCAACAGCACACACCCCCCCTCCCCCCCGCCAACACACACCAAATCTATGGACTATAGAGTGCTGCAAAGTTTCAGCTCTAGAGGAAACAGTATCTGGTCTCTTTTAACAAACATACCAGAGCATACCTAGTTAAAACTCACCACAATCTGGACAAGGTCAAAACACTTCCCACTGCAGGCAAGGACAAAGTCTTCAAAGAACTGACCTAAGGGTAAAAGCAGCCAAAAAACAGCAGCAGAGTGCACATGGCATACACCAGAAACACTTCTAAAGTGCCAGGTCCTGGACAGTATATGAACTCTTTTTAATAAAGTGATGTCTGCTCAGGAGCAGGAAACTTAAGAGCCTTTCTTAACCCATAGAAGAAGACAGAAACCGAGACAAAATACTAAAACGGAGGAATTCGTCCCAAAAGAAAGAACCAGAAAAGGTTATGGCCAGAGATCTTATTGAAACAGATATAAGTAATATCCCTGATCCAGAATTGAAAGCAACAATCATAAGGATCCTAGCTCAGCTAAAAAAAAAAAAGCATGGAAAACACCAGGGAGTCACTTAATGCAGAGAAAAGAAGGCTTTAAAACTAGTTGGGCCAAAATAAAAAATGCTATAACCTAGATATGAAGCTGACTAGATGTAATGGCCACAAGGATAGAAGATGCAGAGGAGGGAATACATAATATAGAAGATAAAATTATGGAAAATAATGAAGCTGAAAAAAAGAAGGAATGAAAAATGTTACATCACAAATGTAGACTTAGGGAACTCAGTGACTACATAAAGTGTAGTAATATTCCTATCATAGGAGTCCTAGAAGAAGAAGAGGGAAAAAGAGGTAGAAAGATACTTTGAGCAAACTATAGCTTGATCTTCCCTAGTTTGAGAAATGAAACAGGAATCTAAATCCAGGAGAGGCCCAGAGAACTCTTATCAAAATGAACAAAAGCAGGCTAACACCAAGACATATTGTAGGTAAATTGCAAAACAGAGACAAGGTAAAACTCTGAAAAGCAGCAAGATAAAAGAAATCCCAAATGTACAAGGGAAGGTAACTAAGGGCAGCAGCAGAAACTTGGCAGGCCAGAAGGGAGTGACATGATACTTTGAACATACTGAATTGGAAAAATATGCACCTACGAATACTGTATCCAGCAAGGCTGTCATTCACAATAGAAGGAGAGATAAAAAGTTTTCCAGAAAAACAAAAACTAAAGGAGTTCATGAACACAAAATTAGGCCTGCAAGAAATATTAAAGAGGACTCTTTGAGTGGGAAAGACCAAACGTGGCAAAGACTAGAAAGGAACAGAGAACATATCCGGAAACAATGACTTAACAGGTAATTCAACGGTACTAAATTCATTATCTAGCAATAATCACTCTGAATGTAAATAAACTAAATGCTCCAATCAAAAGACATAGGGTATCAGAATGGACAAAAAAAATGAGACCCATTTAATGCTGCCTACAAAAGACTCATTTTAGACCTAAAGCCACCTGCAGATTGAATGTGAGGGGATGGAGAAACACTTATCATGCTTAAGGACATCAAAAGAAACTCGGAGTAGCCATACTTATATCAGATAAACTATATTTAAAAAAAACTTTTAATGTTTATTTTTGAGAGAGAGAGACAGAGTGTGAGCAGGCAAAGGGCAAAGAGAGAGGGAGACACAGAATCTGAAGCATGCTCCAGGCTCCAAACTGCCGAAACAGAGCCCAGTGTGGGGCCCAAACTTACTAACTGTGAGATCATGATCTGAACCGAAGTCAGAGGCTTAACTGACTGAGCCACCTGGCATTCCAAGACAAACTATATTTTAAACCAAAGACTGTAACAAGAGATGAAGAAAGGCAATATATCATAATAAATGGGTCTATCCAACAAGAAGATCTAACAATTATAAATATTTATGCCCCAACTTGAGACAGCCAAACCTATAAAATAGTTAATAACAAATTGATAATAATTTGATAATTATTGTATTGATAATAATACAATAATTGTAGGGTACTTTACCATCTCACTTACAGCAGTGGACAGATCATCTGAACAGAAAATCAACAGGGAGACAGTGGCCTTGAATGACATACTGGACCAGATGGACTTAACGAATATATTCCAAACACTTATTTCTAAAGCAGCAGAATACACATTCTTTTTGAGTGCCCATGAGACAGTCTGCACATTAGATCACATACTGGGTCACAAATCAGGACTTAACAAGTATAAAAATTTTGAGATGAATACTATGCATATTTGAGGTCATACTATGCATATTCAAACTGCAACACTTTGAAACTTGAAGTCAATCACCAAAAAATCATTTGGAAAGACCACAAATACATGGAAGTTAAAGAACTTCATACTAAAGAATGAATGGGTCAACCAAGAAATAAAAGAAATTCATAGAAACAAATAGAAATAAAAATATGACATTCCAAAACCTTTTGGATGCAGCAAAAGTGGTCATAAGAGGAAAATATATAGCAATGCAGGCCTACAGCAAGAAGCAAGAAAAATCTCAAATACACAACCTAAGCTTACACCTTAAAGAACCTAGAAAAAGAACAGCAAATGAAGCCTAAAGCTAGCAGAATAAGGGAAATTACAGTAAATATTAGAACAGAAATAAATGGCATAGAAACAACAACAAAAAACAACAATACAACACATCAATGAACTTAGGAGCTGGTTCTTTGAAAGAATTAATATCATTGATAAAACCTTAGCCAGATTTATCAAAAAGAAAAGAGAAAGGACAAAAGTCCAGGGCCAGATGGCTTCCCAGTGGAATTCTGCCAAACATTTAAAGAAGAGTTAATACCTATTTTTCTCAAAGTGTTCCAAAAAATAAAAATGGAAGGAAAACTTCCAAACTCATTCTATGAAGCCAACATTACCTTGATTCCAAAACCAAAGACACAACTAAAAAGAAGAATTACAGGTCAATATGCCTGATGAATATGGATGCAAAAATTGTCAACAAAATCCCTGCAAATAAAATCTAACAGTACATTAAAAGAGTAATTCACTATGGGGGCTCTTGGATGGCTCAGTCAGTTAAGCGACCAACTCTTACTTATTTTTTTTTAAATAGTTTATTGTCAAATTGGTTTCCATATGACTCTTGATTCAGGCTCTGGTCATGTTCTTACAGTTTGTGGGATAAAGCCCCAATGTGGGGCTTCACATGGGGTCTGCTTGGGATTCTCTCTCTCCCTCTCTCACTCTGCCCCTCCTGTGCTCAGGCATGCTGTCTTCTCTCTCTCTTTAAAAAAATCATTCACTATGATCAAGTGGGATTTATTCCTGGGCTGCAAGTGTGGTTCAATATTCATAAATCAATCAATGTGATACACTACATTAATAAAAGAAAAGATAAAAGTCATATTATCCTCTCAATAGATCCAGAAAAAGCATTTGACAAACTACATCCTTTCTTGATAAAAACCCTTAACAAAGTATAGATAGCGGAAACATACACACAATATCATAAAGACCATATATGAAAAGCCCACAGCTAACATTATTCTCAATGTGGAAAAACTGTAAGCTTTTTCTCCATGGTCAGGAAAAATACAGACATTTCCACTCTCACCATTGTTATTTAATATATTACTGGAAGCCTTAGCCTCAGCAATCAGACAATGAAAAGAAATAAAAGGCATCCAAATGGGTAAGGAAGAAGTCAAACTTTCACTCTTTGCTGATGACATGATGCTCTAAGTAAAACTCCTGAAAAGGGGCAGCTGGGTGGCTCAGTTGTTTAAGTGTCCAACTCTTGATCTTGGCTCAGGTCATGATCTCACAGATTGTGGAATTGAACCCCACCTTGCACTTTGTGCTGGCAGTGTGGAGCCATCTTGGAGTTCTCTCTCTCCCTCCCTCTTTGTACCTCCTCCACTCAGGCTTGCTCTCTCTCTCCCTCTTTCTCTCTCTGTCTCTCAAAATAAATGAATAAAATTTAAAAAAGACTCCACCAAAAAATTGCTAGAACTGATACATAAATTCAGTAAAGTCACAGGATACAAAATCAATGTATAGAAATCTGTTGCATTTCTAAACAGTAATAATGAAGCAGCAGAAAGAGAAATTGAGGGACTAATCTCATTTATAATTGCACTAAAACCTATAAGAAACCTAGGAGTAAACTTCATCAAAGAGGTAAAAGATCTGTACTCTGAACACTATAGAACACTTAAGAAGGAAATTGAAGAGGACACAAAGAAATGGAGAAATATTCCATGCTCATGGATTGGAAGAATAAATATTGTTAAAATGTCTATACTTCCCAAAGCAATCAACACATTTAATGCAATCCATATCAAAATACCACCAGCATTTTTCATTAAGCTAGAATAAACAATCCTAAAATTTGTATGGAACCACAAAAGACCTGAAATAGCCAAAGCAATCTTGAAAAAGAAAAGCAGAGCTGGAGGCCATATGATTTCAAACTTCAAGTATTATAAAGCTATAGTCATCAAGTATTATAAAGCTATAGTCATCAAGACAGTATGGTACTAGCACAAAACAGACACATAAATAAATGTAATAGAATAAAAAAATTGAGACATGGACCCAGAACTATATGGTCAACTAATCTTTTTCCAGTGAAGAAAAAACTTTTTTTTTTCTGGACAGTGATATACAGAATGTAATTGAACCACTTTCTTACACCACATGCAAAAATAAATTTTAAATGGATGACAGACCTAAATGTGAGACAGAAACCATCAAAATCCTAGAGGACAACAAAGGTAGCAACCTCTTTGACATCATAGCAACTTCTTACAAGATATGTCTCCTGAGGGAAGGGAAACAAAAGCAAACATGAACAATTGGGACTTTATCAAGATCAAAGCTTCTACACAGCAAAGGAAATAGTCAAGAAAACTAAAAGAACCATCGAATTGGGAGAAGATATTTGCAAATGATATATCTGATAAAGGGTTAGTATCCAAAATCTATAAAAACTTATCAAACTCAACACCCAAAAACAATCCAGTTGAAAGGGGGCAGAAGACATGAATACACATTTTTCCAAAGAAGATGTCCAGATGGCTACCAGACACATGCAAAGATGCTCAACGTTGCTCATCATCAGAGAAATATTAATTAAAACTATGATGAGATCCCACCTCACACCTATCAGAATGACTAAAATGAACAACTCAGGGAACAACAGATGTTGGTAAGGATAAAGGGGAGCCCTCTTACACTGTTGATGGGAAGGCAAATTGGTACAGCTATTCTGGAAAACAGTATGGAATTTCCTCAATACATTAAAAATAGAACTACCCTACAACCCAGAAGTTGCACTATTAGGTATTTCACCAAAGGATACAAAAAGACTGATGCATAGGGACATATGCACCCCAATGTTTATAGCAGCACTTTCAACAATAGCCAAATTATGGAAGGAGGCTAAATGTCCATCCACTGATGAATGGATAAAGAAGATGTGGTCGTTTTACACATGGGAATATTAGTCAGCCATAAAAATGAGTGATATCTTGCCATTTACAATGATATGGATGGAGATAGAGGATATTATGCTAAGGGAAATAAGTCAGTCAGAGAAAGACAAATACCATATGCTGTCACTCATATGTGGAATTTAGGAAGCTAAACAGATGAACATAGGGGAAAGAAACAAAAAGGGAAGGAAGAAAACCATAAGAGAGACTTCCAATGTGATTTTAGAAGTATGGTGAAAACGCCCATATGTCTAAAAATAGTACCTACCCATTCCTTTTTAGTGTGAGCAATCCCAGCATTAGAGAATCATTCCTTTGAGATGAATGGTTTGCATTCTCCAATGTTGTTTTTTGAAATACAGACACCCTGGAGGCAAACAACCATTTCCTTTATTCTTAATTATTAATGCAATGACAAGAGTTTGTTTAAATACTAGGTACTCAATATACAGTTGATAAATTGAAGGCAACATGAAAAGTAATAATATTCACCAAAATATTAAAAACCATACAAGCAGCTTAGTTTAGCTCTAGCTACATGTTTCCTAATTTCAGGATATAGAGGGTGTTATTTCTGGGAGCACAAAAAGAATCCTTGTCTTCATCACCTCAGGCTGCTATAACAACTACCATAGACTGGGTGGGTTACACCACAAACATTTATTTCTCACAGTTCTGGAATCTGGGAAGTCCACCATCAACATACGGGCAGTATGGGTATCTGGTGAGACCTTTCTCCAGCTTGCAGATGACACCTTCTTGCTGTGCCCTCACATGGCAGAGAGAAAAAGGTCTGGTCTTATAATCACATCTTGGGGGCTCCATCCTCATGACATCATCTAGACCAACTAGCCTTCAGAGGCCCTGACTTCAAATACCGTCACACTGGGGATTAGGGCTTTAACATACAAATTTTGGAGGGAGCACGATTCAGTCCACAGCAATGCCATTGTGAGACCATTTCTTTTCTATCCATCTTTTTTTTCTTTCTTTCTTTTTTTTTGTAGAGAGAAGGGTGCACGCATGCAACAGCTGGGGAAAGGAGGAGGAGGAGGAGAGAGAGAGAGAGAAAGAGAGAGAGAGAGAGAATCTTAAGCAGGTTCCATGCTTGGTGCAGAGTCAGAAGGGGCTTGATCCCATGATCCTGGGATCATAATTTGAGCCAAAATCAAGAATTGGATGCTCAATTGACTGAGCCAAGCAGGTGCCCTGAGACAATTTCATTTTAAATATGGTCTCATGCCACGAACACCAAAGATGTTATAGTAAGGTGTTGGTTTCTGTGTGGCGATGCTTGCCTGTTTGAATGTATTCACTGCCTACATTTCCTGGCAGAACACAGTATTCAGTAGAGAGCTTCCTTACTGTGCTTGTTTATGAATCAAGCACTTTGCTCATTTAGTAAAATTTAATATTCTTAATGTGTACTTTGATTCTTTATGCCTTTATCTTTGTTCTGAATTTCTGGGGAGTTTCCTTCTTTGGGGAACATTAGCTTTCCAGTGGATACCATTTCTGTTCTGCCTGGGGTATTCTGTTTCATCTTGTTCAAGTGTTGCTTTTGTTCAAATAGACTTTTTGACTTGGAAGTTGTTTTAAATCAAGCTTTTTGCTCATTTTTCAAAAATCCCTTGCAGGGGGTAAGGATTAACTTTTTTCTTTCCTGTCTTCCTTTTAGTAATTTTTAGTTAATCTTGGTCACACATGCTAAGCTTCTGTTTCACTGGTGCTTTTCCAAATTCTCTTCTTTGATTAGTCTATAGAATGAAAGTCTTGATAACAAGGGGGAGGATGAACATTCAAGTAGTGTCGTATTTTTGAAGCAGTCATTGTTTTACTCCATAGCAAATAGAATATAATGGGAAAAAATCTATCAGTAAGACTGAATACTTCAGATAATTTAGATGAGTCCAATTAATGCATGAATATTATTGTGAGACTTATGTATTTATATTTATGATTTTTCCATGCAAATCTGCAGCCTTCTTCCAGGGGAGTACCGGGAACTGCAACTGCTTGGATGGTTAATCCCAATAACCCTTCTCATCTGAAAGTCTGGACTCTTTGCACTCAGACATTGGGAAAATATTTTTTATTAGTTATATTAGCCCTGTATTTCCTGATAAGTCACATAAATTACATAAAATACAGATCAGAAGGAGAAACAAAATCCTGAGTGAGTTTGTTTCATGGGCTTAATGCCATTTAAAAATTATTCAGAAAAATGAAAAACTAAGCAACATATATTCTAGGAAATTACAAAGTGTGCCATGGAGCCATAAGATATCAGAGCTGTTTTTACAGTTGTGGAAATTAAGGCTCAGGGAAGTAAAGTGATGGGATTCAGTTCAACCAGCAAAAAAGTTGCCAATCTAGCATATTTTCCAGGTCTTTGGTCTCAAGTCCAGGGTTCAAAGTTTTGTTGGGCATCTGACCTGTGCATTCACACAGGCCCATTGTGCAGAAGGAATCTACACTTGGTTTAATGCTCTGCCATCACTGTCTTGAAATTCTTAATACTTTTTGAAAAAGTATTTTTATTTTCATTGTGCACTGGCTCCCTCTATTAATATGGCCTATCTGGAGTCTTAGTATTAAAATATCAGAACTCTTAATGAAGTGAGACATTATGTCCATTGTTCTGTGTTATTTGCCCAAATTACTTACTAGGTGTTTTTGTTTGTTTTTGAGAATATCCAGTTTATTGCATCTAGAAGAGTTGACATAGGGTGTGCCACATGGAAATTGATTAGATTCCTCTGAAATGAATTAGGAGCACTCTCAAGGAGAGAAACAGGAAAGAAAAGGAAAGTTTATTGAGTCTGTTCTGTGCCTGGTACTGGCCCCACATAATGTCTTTTATTCCTACAAGAACACCAAACATCGTAGCTCTCCAAACTGCCCTATTCATGGGATTTGGTCCTTGGACCAGAGCATCTGTTAAAGCCTGTTGCTTGATGCATGTTGGCTTCCAGGTTCCCACTCTCTGTTCTCTATCTTACAACGTGCCTTCTCCAATTACAGAGATTTCCATATAAAAGCAGCTGCCCCTAGTTTTGATACCATGGTACACTTAATGAATCAGAATTTTCATGTGTCCCAGGTGTGTCAGACATTTTGTATAAATGCTAGTGTAGCTTCCTGGTTAAGAACCACAGGAGACTTTAACTTTTCATTTTGTAAATGAGGGGGGAAAATCCCTAAAATAAATAGAATGGTTTCTGTTTTTTAAATAATAGTTTATTGTCAAATTGGTTTCCATATTACATCCAGTGCTTCTCCCCACCAGTGCCCTCCTCCGTGACCCTCACCCCCTTCCCCCCCCCCCCCCCCCCTCCGCCC
>NC_043717.1:87437191-87475041 GCF_006229205.1 Suricata suricatta
ATGAAAACACTCCACCCATCCATATATTAGGGTGGTGCTTCGCAAACTTCAGTGTCTATAAAGAACCACCTGGGAAACTTTTTAAACTATAGATTCTGATTCTGTAAATTTGCAATAGTAATTGAGGGTCTACATTTCTAAAAAGCTCCTAAATGAGGCTGATTCTGTTGGTCTGTGGATTATATTTTGAATAACTATTTATAATGCATTTTCCATAGCTTGGCTTAAGCAGGATGAACTTTTTTTAATTAATTAATTTATTTTCTTTAAATCCAAGTTAGTTGACATGAAGTATAATAATGATTTCAGGAGTAGAATTTAGTGATTCATCACTTACATATAACACCCAGTGCTCATCCCAACGAGTGTTTTCCTTAATGCCCATCACCCATTTAGACCATCTCCCCACCCAATATTCCTCCAGCAACCCTAGTCTGTTCTCTGTATTTCAGAGTGTCTTATGGTTTATCTCCCTCTCTGTTTTTATATTATTTTTGCCTCCCTACCCCTGTGTTCATGCTAAATTCCACATATGAGTGAAACCATATGGTATTTGTATTTCTCAGACTGACTTATTTCGTTTAGCATCATACACTCTAGTTCCATCCACATAATTGCAAATGGCAAGATTTCATTCTTTTTGATCATTGAGTAATATTCCATTATATACCATTATATATATATATATATATATATATATACACATATATATATACATATATATGTATATATATCACATCTTCTTTATCCATTTGTCAGTTGATGAACATTGGGGTGCATGTTTCACTTCGAATCAGCATTTTGGTATCCTTTGGATAAATACCTAGTGGTGCAATTGCTGGATTGTAGGATAGTTCTATTTTTAATATTTGAAGAACCTCCATACTCTTTTCCACAGTGGCTACACCAGTTTGCATTCCCACCAGCAATGCAAAACGGTTCCCCTTTCTCTGCATCCTCACCAACATCATTTGTTTCTTGGGTTGTTAATTTTATCCATTCTGACAGGTGTGAGGTGGTATCTCACTGTGGTTCTGATTTCTATTCCCTGATGATGAGTGATGTTGAGCATCTTTTCATATGTCCATTAGCCATCTGGATGTCTTCTTTGGAAGTGTCTATTCATGTCTTTTGAGCAGGCCAAACTTCTGACATAAATCTGCAAACTGCATTGTTAATAATGATCATGATAATAATAGTCATTGCTAACATTTATTGAGAAATCTGTTAAATATTCTGTATACATCATATAATTTAATACCTCTAAAAATTCTATGAGGTAGGTACTATATTGGCCCTTCTTTTACAGTTGAAGACATTGAAGCTCAGAGAGATTTAAGTAATTTCCCCAAGATTACACATTAGTGAGTGACAGCTAAGATACAAACTCTGTATTTTCAGAATTCAATCTCTTAACCACAAAAGGTCTTTCTTTTCCTTGCAAAATGCTAATATTTAGAAAGATGAAGAGAAGAAGGAAGAAAAATAGTTTTTAAGCATCTGGTATTTGCCATTGGCTGTGCCAGTTCATTTTCCATGTGCTGTGGAAGCTGGGCATTATCACCTTCCTTCTAAGGATGAGAAAATCAAGAGATTAAAGATATTAAGTTATTTGCCCAAGAACACATACTCACATGGTTAGTAAATGGTGGAGTTGAAAATGGAGCAGAAAATTCATGTTAAATCTGTTAAATAATTCTCTTCCATACTGGAATAAATTGAGTGAAAGTTAGATTTATAATTTTGGAATGTAAATCAGGAGTCTTTAACTAGGGTCCAAAATACCCTTTTAGTGTCTTTGGGTTTCTTCTTACTTCTTTGTTTTGTTTTTATTTTTTTAATGTTTTTTATTTCTTTTTGAGAGACAGACAGCGCGAGCAGGGGAAGGTCAGAGAGAGAGGGAGACACAGAATCTGAAGCAGGCTCCAGGCTCTGAGCTAGCTGCCAGCACAGAGCCCTATGCGGGGCTCAAACCCACAAACCACGAGATCATGACCTGAGCCGAAGCCGGATGCTTAATCGACTGAACCACCCAGGTGCCCCTCTTCTTACTTCTTTGAAGAATATTATTAACGTATTGCTTCATTCTAATGTAATCTAGAATGGTATAGTAGACATTATTAATATTCACCAATATCCAGTTCTGTTCTCCTCTAATTGTAAGCCTATACTTTCTACATCCCTCAAGTGGCTGAGCAGACAAAGGTATGTGCTCCTTCCAGACTGAAACATTTACAACATAGTGCACAGTTCTCCAGCTCTTACTTCTCTTCCTTGGCAATTGTGGAAATTTCCGTTAAAATGGCTGAGTCAAATTATTGCAGGGGTCTAGTCAAATTATTGTAGGAATTACCACGACATGGAGGAAAACTGTCCTGGAGTGTTGCCCTGATGCAGACTGGATTCTGTGGGAATGAGAACTACACATTTTCTGGGTTAGGTTATTAAGACGTGGTTGATTGTGGGCGCCTGGGTGGCTCAGTCAGTTAAGCAGCCACCTCTTGGTTTCAGCTGAGGTCATGATCTCAGGAACTCATGATCTCACGGTTTGTGGGACCTAACCCCACGTTAGGTTCTGAACTGACAGCACAGAACCTGCTTGAGATTCCCTCTCTCCCTCTCCCTCTGCCTCCCCCTCACTCAAAATAAATAAATAAACTTTTAAAACAGGATATGGTTGTTATTGCAACATCAACCCCAACTATTCTGGTTAATATAGGTGGCATGACATGTTAAATGAGCACCATCAGTATATGATCCTATTATTGCCACATTATGATATCTAGAATTATTTCCCTTGTTAGGAATAAGAGAAAATATATCCAGCTATAATAATCATGGATGATTGCTTTTGTTTACAATGAACCTAGCTTAAGTTAGAAAACTTCCAAAGTGATGGGGTGCCCGAGTGGCTCAGTCAGTTAAGCATCCGACTTAAGCATGACCTTGTGGTTTATGAGTTCAAGCCCCATGTTGGGCTCTGTGCTGACTGCTCAGAGTCTGGAGTTTGCTTCAGATCCTGTCCCTCCCTCTCTCTCTCCCCACCCCTCTCCAGTTTGCTTGCTCTCTCTCTCAAAAAATAAATAAAACATGAAAAAAAATTAAAAAAAAGAAAACTTCCAAAGTGAGAAACCATGACAGTGTCTAAGTATACATTGGTTTCCTTTTGCTGTTGGACATGATAGAATACAAAAACTGTGACATTTTTAATGTAAGACAGTTCCAACCAATGAAAACTGAAGAAGCACATCTGTACATTTTGAAAAATCACTTTATTGTTGATGGAAATATTTATAGAAAGGATTACTCATCCTCTGAATTTATAGTCTACTGAATATAACTCCAATTTAAGTAATGAGACTAAGTCTTCATTAAGAGCACTCATTCTATGATCTCTGTTATTTCGCCATACTCATAGGAGCCATTAAGATGTGTAGCAGTTATTGTTAACTGTTAACGGGTAAAATTATGTGTGTTAAACATACACACATATATACACACATGCATATATAAACATGTGTAAATATCTATATCTATAAACATGTGTAAATATCTATATCTATAAACTTCAATGTTTTCTGCCATTACTTTGGAAATCATGTGGAAAAAAATGTTGCCTGGCTGGCTCAGTCGGTAGAGTGCAACTCTTGATCTCAGTGTTGTGAGTTTGAGTCCCATGTTGGGTATAAAAGTTAGTTAAAAAAATCTTTAGGGACACCTGGGTGACTCGGTATGTTAAGCGTCTGTTGATTTAGACTCAGGTCATGATTCCACGGTTCCTGAGATCGAGCCCTGCACAGGCGCTGTGCTGACAGTGAGGAGCCTGTTTGGGGTTCTCTGTCTCTCCCTCTCTCTCTGCTCCTCACCTGTTCATCTCCCTCCCTCTCTCTAAAAATAAATAAACATTAAAAAATCTTTAAAAAATTGTATTCAGGGGTGCCTGGGTGGCTCAGTTGGTTAAGCTCCTGACTTTGGCTCAGGTCATGATCTCACAGTTTGTGAGTTCAAACCCCACGTCAGGCTTTGTGCTGACAGCTCAGAGCCTGGAGCCTATTTCAGATTCTGTGTCTCCCTCTTTCTCTGCTTCCCCCACTCACACTCTGTCTCTCTCTTCTCTCAAAAATAAATAATCATTAAATTTTTTTAAATTGTATTCAAATATTCTTACTAAGTGTAATAAAGTATAAAATATATATGTGTCTATAGATGTGTGTACATATATGTGTGGGTATATATTTTTTCCTTTCATTTTGAAATTGTGTTGTAATATTTTATACAAATTATGTTATTAACTGTGAGGTTGAATGAAACATCACTATTAGGTAATATTACAGTGCTCTGACTTTTCATATAATTTAATGTTTGTTCCAATTAAGGAAAACATAGTTTACAATAAAGCACATATTGTTGTTTATGTCTCCTTGAGCCTAAGTTGGAAAATGCAAAAAAAAAATTAAAATAATGTATTAAAATACTTAAGGTATACTTTGGTTTCAACTTTCTTTACTGAATAAGATGTGATACAAAGCCATAATGCTTCCTATATGTCAAAAATTTTGTCCATGGAAACTCGAAGCCAACAGTGTAGATTTTTTTTAAAAGATAGCTCAATTTGAAAAGACAAGGAAATAACCAAAGCTTGAATTTGTCTCAACACAAAAGCTTTTCTAGTATTTTCCTATAGGAATGCTTATCGTACTGCCAACCAAAAGAAGTCACATGTACTTTGAGGGATTTGGTGAAGTCATGTGCTCTGAAGAAGATGGAACTGGATTGTGAGTTAGAGAAAACCAGAAAAATACAGACACTATTTCTCTCAAATCCATCAACTCTGTACTTTGATTATTTGTTTTCTAATATTTGAAATGGGACATGAAGAAATAGATAGCTAAAATATTTGCTTCCAGCAAGAACTGGAACTCACATCTCTCCCTCTCTTTTTTTTTTTCTCTCTAGAAATATATATTTATTTACCAAGCTTGTATAGCTGTATACTTTGAAGACAAAACAATTCTTTTTAGCATCTTGGTTCTGGGAACTCCAGCAAAGCCCTGGTTATTGATATTGGCCTGAAGCATTTCCTTGCTTTGTGTCTTTGAAAAGAAGAGGAAGGAAAATAGGATGATTTAGTACTTGGCAAGGAGTGACTATAATTCTTTTTTTCTAATTGAAGTATAACTGACATATAATAGAATATTAGTTTGAGGTGTACATCATAGTGACTTGATATTTTTATATACTATGAAATTTTCCCACAATAATTTGTCACTACCCAAAGTTGTTATAATCATATTGACTATATTCCCTATGCTATACATTATATTCTCATGACATTTATTTTGTATCTGCAAGTTTATACCTCCTAATCCCCTTCACCTCTTTCACCTGCCCCAACACCCCCTAATGCCCCCTCACTTTGGTAACCAACAGTTTGTTTCCTGTATATATCTATGAGTCTGATTTTGGTTTGTTTTGACTATTCACTTGTTTTATTTTTTTGAGATTCCACATGTAAGGGAAATCATACAGTATATGCCTTTCTCTGGCTGATTTATTTTAATTAGTATAATGCCCTTTAGGTCCATCCATGTTGGAAATATATCTATATTTATATCATCTATCTCTATCCCTATCATTTCTATGTCTATATCTATCTCTATCTTATCTCTATCTGTCTATCTATCTATCTATCTATCTCCTCACCAACACTTGTTATTTATTTTATTTTTTGTTACTAGCCAGTCTGACATGTGAGAGGTGGTATCTCATGGTGGTTTCCATTTGTGTTTCCCTGATGATGAGTGATGTTGAACATCTTTCCATGTGTCTCTTGGTCATCTGGATGTCTTCTTTGGAGAAATATCTTTTCAAATTTCCTGCTCATTTTTTAATTAGGTTGTTTTAATTTTTTTTATATTGTGTACGTTTTAAAATATATTTTTCAGACTAAACTGTTATCAGGTGGATAATTTGCAAATATCTTATCCTATTCAGGAGATCACCTTTTCATATTGTAATGGTTTCCTTCACTGTGCAAAAGATTTTTAGTTTGATGTAATCCTATTTGTTTATTTTAGCTTTTGTTGCCCTGGCCTGAGGAAAGTGGTCCAAAAATATTTTAGTAAGACTGATGTCAAGGAGCTCTTAGTGCAGACTCCATCTGGTATTTATATGTTATAAGCATTTAATGCTATAGAAGAATCCCTGTTTTGGGAGCCCCTTTTGAGTAACTCAAATGTTGTTTACGTCTTTAAAATGCTAAGTTGCCAAGCAAAACTTCAATAGGGAAAAAGGATCTTTGTAGTCTTTATACAGCTCAAATATCTGCAAGTCTTGACCAAACATCAGGTTTTCCAAAGTACCATACACTAGGTGGCTTATAAACAGCAGAAGGTTATTTCTTACAGCTCTAGAGACTAGGACTATCCAGATCAAGGTGCCAACACATTCTGTGTCTGGTGAGGTTTGCTGTCTGGTGGCAACCTGCTACCCAGTTCATAGACGGACATCTCGCTGCTCCCTCACATGGGGAAAGGGCAAGGAAGATCTCCGGAATGTCTTCTATAAGGGCACTGATCCCATTCATGAGGGCTCTGCTCTCACGACCTCCCAGTGTTCCCACCTCCAAATACACATTGGAGATTAGATTCAGGACTCTTGGAGGGGCACAAACATTCACCCAACAGCAAGCCCAGTCACTAGATACACCGCCATACATAAGGTAACTCGACATCTTTGTGGTGTCCCATATACTAGCATCAGGAGACTTTTCCCCGTCTGTCTTTTTTGTTTTTGCTAGAGCTATGGTATTGTAGAATTTGTCAATTTCCTGAAACCCTAAACCTTGAATCACCTTTTTTTTTTTCTCCAAGAGGCTTTGTGGAGAAATGCAAACAGAATTTGAAATTTTTACTATATTGGATTTTGCTGGTTTCCTGAAAACCAAGTCCTAACATGCTTGATTGAAATATATGATGAAGTTAAATTTGTTTATTTGTTTGTTTGTTTCTCACTTATAGAATTATAGTTTGGCTTATTTGATGATTTTTGACCACAAGATTAAGAGAAATCTTTTCATTCAAGGTCCTGCAATTGCCATTATGGTTGCCATGGAAAAGAATTTACAAGTTTTATTGTTGTTGTTGTTTTTGCCAAGCTTGCTGTTCTGGAAGAGGGGATTACAAACAGGCAAGTCTACAAACTGGGTAACGTTGGGCAGACTCCTTCTGCTGGGTGGAGCTAAGATTGCAAAGCTTGATCAATTTTTCTACTGGCAGAAATTTGAGAATACCTAAAACTATCACTGAGTTCTTTTAAAATTCTTGTTCGGAAGATGTTGAAGTTGAAGCGTCAATTTATAAACTTTCCTGTAGTGAAATGGGCCTAATCAACAAAGTATATTCTGACAAAAGGTGGCTTTATTCATTTGAGAACAAAGGACATTCTGGGACATAATTTTAATTGGAAGAATCTTGGAGAATTCTGAGGCTCTTTTAACATGTTCACTTTCATCTGGCAAAGCTCAGTGATTTCATTTGTTACTCTACATAATTTTGTGAGTCAGAGTTTTTAGCACTTGTGGCCATCGAAGTCATTTGGTGACTCAAACTACATGTGTTGTTATCTAAATTTTAAACTCCTATTTGAAACAAAGACATTATTGAAATTTACTTTTGAGTAAAATCAAATTTTGCTTTAATTATTTTCAGAGTTTTAATGTGTTTTCACAAGTGAGAGAGATACTTAAAAAACATTTTATATTGGGTTTATATGAAGGAAACAGTGTAATTATTAGCATTCTTTGAAAGAAGGACAAAATTTATATCAGATTCTCAGAGGTATCTGCAAACCCAAAGAGATTAGAAACCTAACATTAAGTCATCTTATTTTTAAAAATTATTTTTATTCATCCATTATTCCACTTCTAGAAATTTACACTGAAGAAATAATGAGAAAACCAGAAAGACATTTGAGTATCAAGATGTTTATCATAGTACTATTTACAACAATGAAAAATTAAAAGCAACCTAAGTTTGCAACATGAGGGGCATGTTTAAAAATTTATGGGATGTCTCTATGGTAGAATATGACCTCGCCTTTTAATATTACATTAAAAAGTTTTAAATAACATAAGGAGATACTCATGGTATAATCTTAATTAAAATAATACAATAATCATGTAATATATTTCAACTATATAATACTTATAGGAATATTCAGAAAGATGTTTACTGGAACGTTAGCAGTGATCATCTCAAGACGGTAGGTTATGAAAAGACCATTTCTTTTTTTTATACATTTTTATAAAATTTGCTCAATAAGTATACATTATTTTTATAATCAATGTGGAAAACATTAAAAGGAAAAGAAATCCATGCAAAAGGGTTTGGCATAGCAATCTTATTGCAACATACACATTCTTTGAAAAATCTTTTCAGTTAAATAATGAGCTATAAAGAAATGATAATTCTGAAGATAAATTTATTCATCCTTCAGCATTAGGCAGCTATTCAGACACTGAGGCATCAAGCACTGATGTTTTTTCTGGATTTTGTGAGAGATACATATGAAATTTTGGTTTTCAAGAGCTGTACATTAGCAATGAGTGCACGGAACTCATAGATTTTTGTTTGTTTATTTTCAATGCAGGTTTAGGATATTTTGGAACTCGAATTTCTCAAATAGTATGCAGTCAGTTGCCACTGAAATATGGAAAGAAAAGTGTGGCATGTATCTATTTTTAAATCACTGCAATTCTTCCGGGAGCATTTCCACCGAAAGCACAAAGGATATAGAAATCTAAGTTAAGCACATTTGGGAATACAGAAGAATTGCAAGCTACACAGTCTCTCATCAGCTAGATATGTTCAGATAGGTAGATAGAATTTTGCCTATGGCTATATGAGCTGTTTTGCCCCAGAGACATCAATTTCAATTCTCTCTTTGGGATTCACTGGTATTCAAAGTTCTACAGAGGATTCTTTTTCTCACTAGAAACACTTTTTCTCCTTTACCTACCCCACCCTCTTATCCCTCAAGAATCTAAGCCATTTACTTGGAATTTCCATAAAACTTGATAGTGAAAAGAGTCCAAGAACTATTATGCGAGAATCTATATCAAAAAACTATGCATTTTCTTTGTTATATAAGTTTAGACTGTGGAGCTGTATCACCTGACATATATATGGCTCAATTTAAAGAAAATATAATTGACGGAAGGTGGGCATAATGATACATTAAGCTTTAATAAAATACATGAAAAAAGAATTAATTTAAACAGTTCTCATGATTGTGTTGTCAGTGATTAACTTCAGGCTTCAGATTCAGTTTCAACGTTAAAAAAACTTTCTCCTTCCAAAAACCTGAACTTGTAGTTTTTACGGGTTACCACTGAATGGCCATGGCACTTTGGTTATTATCGAAAACAACTAAACAGAACGGTAAGGAATATGATTTGTTTGATGTTGATGTAGCATTCAAAGAAGTCAGGCAGGACAGGGCACGGCTTACTGACTGGAGTTTAGTGTTAGTACAATTTATTGTGGCCAGGACAGGGAGGAGCAGGCCACGTGTCTGTGTGGAAGTGAGTGTATAGGAGGTAGGTAGTGGGTGAGGTTCACTAATCTCTCAGGGAATTCAACTAGGACATTACCATCAGATGAAAATCATTCTATCATTTCTTAGAAAGTCTCTTTACTGAGGAAATTTCTGGGGAGGCAAGTCATTTTATAGTCTACACACACAGTCAGATGTACAGAAGTGGTACCTGAACCATGGAGGCAAAGGAACCAAGAGCTTGGAATATAGAGACAAGAGGGTGAAAAGTCAAGTACAATTAAGGCCACTCAAAAGTCATGTCATTTTAAGTTATACTTTGGGGAGGGGGGAGGATGAGATTCAAGGATAGAGTAGAAAAGTACTGTTGTGGACTGAAATTTATCTCCTCAAAATTCCTATGTTAAAGCTCTAAACCCCAATGTGACTATATTTGGAGGCATGTCTTCAAGGTGATAATTAAGGTTAAATGAGGTCATAAGGATGGGGCCCTAATCTGACAGGACTGGTGGTCTTTTAAGAAGGGGAATAGTGTGGCACCTGTGCGGCTCAATTGGTTAAGCATCTGACTTCTGCTCAGGTTCGCAGTTCGTGAGTTTGAGCCCTGTGCCGGGCTGTCTGCTATCAGCAAGGACAGAAGATTCTCTACTGTCTGTAAGGAGCCTTCTTGGGATCCTCTGTTCCCGCCTCTCTCTCTGCCCCTCCCCTGCTTGCTCTCACTCTCTCTCTCTCAAAAATAAAACATTGAAGAAGAAAAACGGGGAATAGACACTAAAGATCTTTCTCTTTCTGTGTAGAGGAAAAACCACGTGAGGAATCAGTGAGAAGGTGGTCTTCGACAGACCAAGAAGACCTCTCTCAGCAGGAATCAACCGTGCTGGCACCTTAATCCTGGACTTCCAGTCTGTAGAGTGTAAGAAGATGCATTTCTGTCTTTTAAGCCACTCAGTCTGTGGTATTGTGTTATGGCAGCCTGAGCAGACTGCTCCATAAACCTGAACAGCTGGGGAGGAGGTAAAGAGATCATTGATTCTGATGGTGAACTCGTCTGAAATGCTGAGTTGGGGGCTCTTACCTCTGGCGTTACTGGTTTATTAGGGCTAAGCTGCCTCAAGGCCATGTTAGATGGGTTTTCACCGCCACTTTCTCAGTATCAGTATTCTTCCAACACTAACTGAGCACTTTAAAAAATTTTTATTTTTATTTTTATTTTTATTTTTGAGAGAGAGAGAGAGAGAGAGAGAGCGAGAGTGACAGTGAGTGGGGGAGGGGGAGAGAGAGAAGAAGATAGAATCCGAAGCAGACTTCAGGCCCTGAACTGTCAGCACAGAGCCTCATGTGGGGCTTGAACCCACAAACTGCAAGATCATGACCCAAGACAAAGTCAGACGCCTAACCAACTGAGCCACCCAGGTGCCCTAAGAACTGAGCACTTTTTAAAAAAATGGTATTTATATTTGAAGGGGGAGTCAGCGGGGGGGGGGGGGAGACAGGATGCAAAACAGGCTCTGGGCTGACAGCAGAGAGCCTGACACTGTACTCGAACCCACAAACTGTGAGATCGTGACCTGAGCTGAAGTCAGATGCTTAACTGACTGAGCCACCCAGGCGCCTCAAGAACTGAGCACTTATAAATAGGTTTTTATTTGTTGGATTTAAAGTGATTTTATGATAGACCTAAAGGTAACAACAGATAAAGGGATGGTGATTAAAGCAAAAGTGGATGTTCAAATGGAGAAGAGAAAATGTTGTTTCTGTGTCACACAGATGGAAAGCAGCACTGGAAAACCTGTATGATGAGCCCCATAATAAATCTTATTATTAGGTATTTTAAAGAATAACAAATCATTTTTTAGATGATTTTATTTATTTATTTATTTATTTATTTATTTATTTATGTTTTTTAATTTATTTTTTGAGAGACAGAGAGAGACAGTGCGAACAGGAGAGGGGCAGAGAGAGAAGGAGACAGAATCTGAAGTAGGATCCAGGCTCCGAGCTGTCAGCACAGAGCCCAAGGCGGGGCTCAAACCCAGGAACCAAGAGATCATGTCCTGAGCCTAAGCCTGACGCTTAACCAACTGAGCCACCCAGGCGCCCCGACAGAAAACATTTTCTAAAGAATAGTTTTGAAATAGTTCCACTAAATTAAACTGGCACTTAAAGAAGAAGGAAAGACAGTTAGTGAAGGGAAAAATTTTCCTTCCCTCTGTTGATACAAACACACAAAGAATTCTGTTAGAACAGCAATTACAGCAATTCTTCCCAGAACATCAGTTTTATGATTTGCCAGAACCCATTCTGACCCTTAGAGGAAGGATTAACACCTTCTGTCATATCAGGAATTGAGAATTCGGGGCTAAATGAATGTATACTCTGTAGAAGAGGAGTGGCTGGAAAAAATAAAGATGCTAAGGGTTCTGGCAATCTCAAAGTCATGAACACGATTCAAAGACAATACATACTGTCTTTTATATAAGATGGCATGTGTGGCCCATTTAATAGGAGAAGTGTTGTTTCTCTCCTAGACAAGAAGACACTCCATTTTGAGCTCTCCACATTCCCCTGCGTACATGCATTTATTTGTTCAGTGGCTAAAACAAGGTGTAGCCTGTAACAAGGGAAGAGAGATTCTCTCTCTGGCTACCAAATAGCCTATAAAAAGAACAAATTTGCAATCTGTAGTTTACATGAGGCCGAGTAACTAGTCCAGATGAAGAGATAGAAAGTTCACTAGTAACAGTATTTAATAATATCATACTTATAACTAAACATTATCATATTTTACCATATCACCGTTTCTTTCTCAGGCATGAATTTCCTTTAAGAACACAGAAACTACATATTGAGTAATTAATATATTTGACTAAAATTTCTTTCATCTGCATGATTTACTATATCAGCATCCTAATTTCTTAGCCTTTTCTTGCCAATGCTTCTTTTTCCGGTATTATTCAAAACTTAAATAAATGTGTACATTCTGCTTTCTGTGTTCCTAAAAATAAATTGCTACCTTCTTATTAATTAGGAAGAAAAAATGATATTGCTTTGTTTCCACTTCTACTGGGCACAGTGCCAGCAGGGTATAAAACCCAAACAGGAAGAGATGGACCACAATATATGCGGTCTAAGTTTGTACCATTATGAAATAATGCATTATTCTAAGAATGAGGCAAGAAAAAAAATCATTGGTTACTTTCACCTGTAGGCTTTTGTGATAAGTAGACCACATTTTCTACAATCAATGGAAATGAGAACTTTCATAATAAAAAATATTCAAATTTATTAAATGCTGGTCTAGTACTAAGGGCCAGGCAAGTTTCAGACTTAACTCCTTAACATTATTTGAAATTAAGAAGCAGCATGCAAGGCAGGGTATTTCTGAACACTTGTCTTCTATATCAGACAGTTTTAAGACTAGAGTTTTTTTAAAGTAGGCTCCACACCCAACATGAGGCTCAGACTCATGACCCTGATGTCAAGAGTTGGATGCTCTACCAACTGAGCCAGCCAGGCACCCCAAGACTAAAACTTTATTTTTTTATTTCAGAGACACAGAGAGTGAATGAGCAGGAGAGAGCAGCAGACGAGGAAATAGAGAGAGAATCCCAAGCAGGCTTCATGCTCAGCACAGAGACCCAGAGGGGGCTTGATCCCACAAAACTGGATCTTGCCCTCAGCTGAAATCAGAGTGGGATGCTCCAATAACTGTGCCACCCAGGGGCCCCGAAGACTAAGACTTTAGACGAAAGTTCTTTGCTGTGCAGCCAGTAAAGAATTTGTTAAATTCAGAGAGTAAGATGACCTACTGAGGACCTTTGGGCAAACAAAACAAAAGACAATGGAAGAGTGCTTTAGTTATTTGGTGAGAAACAATACAGGATGTCCTCCAGAAGACTAGTTGTTTGGGCCCAGGAAAGGTAGCTAGAGAGAATCTGCAGGTATTTTTTTCTTTTCTTTTGAAAAGACACTGTGCCTGGGTTATCTGCAAGGTTTGCCAAGTGTTCTACTCCTCCAAGGGTTTATTTGATGTGTTTTGTGGCAGTTGCCTCATCTTAAATGGGACTCCAGTTTCTATGTCCTTTGACACTTAACACATGCTTAGAAATTGACTAAGTATATATGTAAAACTTGTTAGAGTCTATAAGTACAAATATGACTTGAAAAGACGATTGAAAAAGAACATTGTCTTATTGCTATTGCTGAATTTTATTCTGAGCAATCTGTCAGTTCTGATCAGGCATATTCTGCCCCTTCTGTGTGCATTCGTCCCTACAGCTCTTTGGTAACTACTTTTTCTTTTAAAATTTCATTGTAAAGTCTAGTACTTTCTTTATCTGCATGGTTGATGCAGTGTTTCTGATTCTAGAATATTAAACAATGGAACATATTGTTTTAGTTAGAAAGAATAGAAACTCCTTAAGAATGAAAATGTAGCTCCTTATGTTAAAAGAGAATAACTGATTGCTAACTTTCACTTTTCAGTTTCTACTACTTAAAGATCTCAAAGGATTACAGTACTAAAATAGACAAAGTATAACCAGAATTTAAATATTTGATAGCAATGATGAATTTTCATCCATCAAATACCATATCAAAACAAAGCCATGATATCCAGTGATATAAATTAATAGCAACCTTTTAGATTTTTTTGTTGTTCTGTCACTCATTTCTCTCTACCATGTGTTAAGCTTTTGTTGTCTTTAAAAGGATCTATGTATTCAGATGTGAGATGATGCACGGGATAAGATGAAAGCATTGCTCTGAATTCTGGTTGAAGCCTATCTGTTATTGCCACTATTTTACTAGAAAGATTTGGGACAGAACCGTGTGACTAACTGAAGGAAAATTGTAATTCTGCCCTAAAATTCATTTTCCTCAATGAATTATAAGTAGCTAATGTTTCTTTAGTGTTGACTCATCTTTCTTTTTTCCTTCTCTTAAGAATTTCTTCTATCTGTAGTACACTGAATTTGCTACTTTTAAGAGTATACAGAGTGAAAGAAATTCTGTTCTGTGGAGAAGAAAGGAATCTAGCTATGGAAGGAAAGTAAGTCTACTAAAAGAACAGAATTCATTCCCCAGTTAACTCTGCCAGTTTTGAAAGAGCCAAAAGGTAATATTTGTGAGTTGTCTATGTATCAAGAATTTGGTGCTTGGATTAGAAGAAGAAAATATACCTTGTGGAATCATGATGCAGAATACATCAAAATAAAGAAGTTATATTTTCATTTTATTTTTTTTATTTTTATTTTTTATTAATAGTTTATTGTCAAATTGGTTTCCATATAACACCCAGTGCTCTTCCCGACAAGTGCCCTCTTCCATTACCACCACCTCCCTTCCCTCTCCCCCTTAAACCTCCTCCCTTCCCTCTCCCCCTTCAGCCCTTCTCCCTTCCCTCCTCCCTTCCCTTCAACCCTCCTCCCTTCCCTCTTCCCCTTCAACCCTTATTCAGTATTCAGTAGTCTCTCAGGTTTTGCGTCCCTCTCTCTCCCCAACTCTCTTTCCCTCTTCCCCTCCCCCTGGTCCTCCATTAAGTTTCTCCTGTTCTACTGTTAGACCTATGAGTGCAAACCTATGGTATCTGTTCTTCTCCGCCTGACTTATTTCGCTCAGCATGACACCCTCGAAACCATGCCTTGTCTTTTAAAGAAGTTTACAGAGGGATTTGGGGAGAAACAACAAATGTGGATTTGATTCCTAGTTCTGTGAGTAATTTGTGGTGTGGGTCTGGATATGGGACTCTCCATCCTATACCTCTAGAGAGGTATGGAGTCAAATAAGATGATAGTCAAAGCATTAAAACTTAAAATTCCTTGATTTTATGAACTAGAATTCCAAATGATTTAAGTACTAGAAAGAAAGCTTTTGAAGATTTGTAACTTATATTATTGTTATATTGGTTTGAGCAAAGTGTAGACCAAATTGTATTCATCCCCAATGGTATAATTTAGCATAGTTAATCTTGCATCTATCATACATAACTTGGTAGGTATACTATCATTGCATAATATATTATAAACTCTCTCAGGAGAACTTCTCAGCTGATCCAAGTCTCCAGTGAAGTTGACCATTGGAGCAAATGGTCCATTGTTATAAAACAAATACTATGGTAGCTTGAAATATGGAACTGATCAGATTTCTCTCTTTGCATTGGCGATTAGAAAGCTACAGCTCATCTGTAGTACATGTATATATCGTGTGCATTTTTGTATTAACCTTATTCTTAGGTTTCATCTTACGTTGCTATCCTTGATTAGTCATTTTCCTTTTTTGTTCCTACTTTAATTTATACTGCCTTGTCTTATGGTATGTATTCTTCTATGCTACCTAAGTCTTTTAGGAATAAAACAGATAATAAATAAACATAGTCTATAAATGGATTTTTAAGTGGGTTGGTTCACAATTGCTGCTGTAACAGATGTTGTAACAAGTCTGTGTAATAGGTTAAACAATATAAATTTGTAATTTTATATGGGTCACAAGTCCAGCATAGATCTCACTGGGATAAGCTCATGGTATCAGCAGGACTACATTCCTCTCCAGAGACTTTATATGATAATTAATTTCCTTGCCTTTTCTAACTTCTACAGATCACCTGCATTCTTTGGATCATGGCTCTTTTTACATCTTTAAAACAAGCAATGTCCCATCTAGCTGAAAATTCTTCAGTAGTCCTATCTCCCTCTCACTACATCCTGCAAAGACTATACTTTTGAGGACTGTTGTGATTATAGTGGGCCTGCTCAGATAATCCAGGATGATCTCCCTTCTCCATGTTCTTACCCTTAATCAAATTTGTAGTCTTTCATGCCACATAGGATAGCATATACCCAGATTCCAGGTATTAGGATGTGGATATCTTTGGGAGGACCATTGTTATGCCTACTATATTAACTCTAATTATTAAAAGAAAAAGGAAAAAAAGGTGAACAATAAATAGTTAAATTTTCTTTCATAGTAGTACCAGTTAAATACTGAAATCCCACATGCATTTCCTATGGATTAAGAATATAGTGCTTGCTGTTGGTAAGAATGTAAATTGGTATAGCCACCATGGAACACATCATTTTAGTTTCCTCAAAAAAATAAAAATACAACTACCATATGATCTGCAATTCTAGTTCTGGGTATATATCTGAAGGAAATGAAATCACTTTGTTCAAGAGACATGTGCACTTTCATGTTCACTGCAGCATTATTATAATAACCAAGACATGACAGATGAATGGATAAAGAAAATGTGACAAACACATATATAATATCCATTTCATTTATATATGTGGTATATATAGCATATATATTTTTATATAGGTTACATTATATATTTTATAAATAAATTATGTATATATAGCATATATATTTATATGCTATATGCATATATAATTGAATATTATTCAGCCATAAAAATGAGGAAATCCTTCCATTTGCAGCAACATAGATGGACCTTGATGGCATTATACTAAGTGAAATAAGTACACAGATAAAGACAAATGTTGATGATTTTACTTATATGTGGAACCTAAAAACATTGAACTCATAGAAAAAGAGAGTGAAATGGTGATTGCCAAGGGCTAATGGTTGGAGAAAATGGGAAGATGCTGGTCAAAGTGCACAAAATTCAAAGTATAAGATGAATAAATTTTGGGGATTTAATGTATAGCATGGTGACTATAGTTAATACTGTATTGTATACTTGAACATTGCTATGAAAGTAAAGTTTTAATGTTCTTACCATAACAACAACAACAACCGAAAAATGGTAATTCATTGAAGTGAAGGATATGTTAGCTAACTTTATTGTGGTAAATATTTTATCAAATTTAACATATATTAAATCATCTCATTGCCCACCTTAAACTTATACCATGTCATATGTCAGTTACATCTCAATAAGTTGAAGGGACAATAAAGAATGTAGTGTTTGGGTTAGATGAAGATAATGTGCTCTTATTAATCATTAATACTGGAATAAGAAGGATATAGGAAAGGCTGGAATAAATTAGTAAAAAATTATTTCATAAAACTGAAAAATGTATCTAAAATGTGTATCAGGAAATCTTACTTTGAGAAATAAACTGATTATCCTAGGAGCTACACTCTCCGGGCATATCTGAAGTGTCAGTGGAATTGATTTGCAAGGAAACAATTTTCATGAAGGGTCAGGAAACATCCTGGATTGGGAGCAGGGATGGGGCTCATAATTAGCAAAAAGAAAATTGGGGAAAATGAGCCTTGTCCAAGGGACCATAGTTTCATATGGG
This sequence comes from Suricata suricatta, assembly GCF_006229205.1. Lineage (NCBI taxonomy): Eukaryota > Metazoa > Chordata > Mammalia > Carnivora > Herpestidae > Suricata > Suricata suricatta. The sequence continues at coordinate 87,455,014 of NC_043717.1, forward strand.
CAGAGGGCTTTTGTCACTTGTATTTGTCCCATTGTGTAGTCCTCACATTCTTCTACCAGAGTTATAAGAAGAGCTGCAATAAATTCTTAAACATCTGCTTCCCTAAATTTTTGCAGGACTTAGAACAAGTAATGTGATAGACATGTTCTTCACTTGTGGTCACTATTAGAATACCAAATGTGCGCAGCACCCTGAATAACAAACCACACCAGTCTGAAGAGGGCATAAAGAAGGCAAATTCCACATATGAGTGAAATCACATGATATCTGTTTTTCTCTGACTAATTTCACTTAGCATAATAGAGTAAGATTGCATTGTGTAAAAATATGTGTACAAATGAATAGAAAAATTACTTTAAAGTATGCTTTAAACTATTCACAGTTATTCTTCTCTGAAGTTAGTAGGAGTAGATGGGAGAGATTGTCAGTGTAGAGTATTATATTTAATTCTATAAACCAAAGCATCATTTGAATTTTGTAACAATATGATAAATGTTTCTTACATAATTTTTAAAAAAACATTTTAATGTGCTGATTTACTTCTTTTTTAAAGTAGTTTATTATCAAATTGGTTTCCATATAACACCCAGTGCTCTGCCCCACAAGTGCCCTCCTCCATTGCCATCACCTCCCTTCCTCCTCCCCCTCCCCCTTCAACCCTTGGTTAGTTTTCAGTATTCAATAGTCTCAGGTTTTGCATCCCTCTCTTTCCCCTCATTATCAGGGAAATACAAATCAAAACCACACTGAGCTACCACCTCACACCAGTCAGAGTGGCTGAAATGAACAAATCAAGAGACTATAGATGCTGGCGAGGGTGTGGAGAAACGGGCACCCCCCTACACTGTTGGTGGGAATGATTTACTTCTAAAAAAGTGTGTTTTAAAACTGTATATAATACTACATAGAGATAACTGTCATTCAGAAGATCAAAATAATACAGAAATAAAAATAGAGAAATAACGTGTATTCAAGTAACAATGCCAATAAATAATATTAATATCTAAAAGAAGAAAGAGAAGGAGAAAGAGAAGGTGTAGGAGGAGGCAGAGGAAGAGAAGAAGAAGGAGAAGGAGGAGGAGGAGGAGGAGATGGTAAAGAAGACATTATCCATTTGAGCTCTTGTAATGGCACTTAGCAGCCAGAGAAAGAAAATGCCAGAACATATTTAAGAAGATTACCTCCTAGAGGATTATGATCTGGAAGGAATCTGAAAGGAACATGGTTGACACCAAGTGATAATCAAGCAATGCACGTGTTCAAATTCATATGTTCTATTCCTCAGGAACTCACTGAATTGGAGCAAGCTGAAGGGAGTAGGAGTTCCAGCAATTCTGTAAGTGCTAGCAAGGCCAGAGAAATACTTTGTTATTGTTATTGTGTCCTGATTATGATGTAAGAGTGGTATAGCCAGGGAGCACATGAGTTGTAAAAGGTTTGTTAATATTAAGAAGTGGCAAACACGAAAACCAGGCTCTAGTTCGGAGTATGATATGAATTTACTGTGTGATCTTGAACAGACTAGTTACTTTAATCGGGCCTGTTTAGCCATTTGTAATATGAGGGATTTTAACTAGATAGTTTCTGAGTCCTTTCAGTTCTAAACTAAGATATGTAAGATGTGAAGTTAATCCATTCAGTAATACACACTAAATGTAACTAGAACATTGCCAAATACAAGATCTCTACAATAGGTTAGAATGACTAATAACAACTTCTAAATATGCACATAGCATTATCAAGGGGGCATAAATAGGAGGAAAACACTTGAAGACATCTCAAAAATATAATGTTGAATGTAAGCACAATATATATATTATAAAATTATTTTATGTAAATTTTAAAGTCACACAAAACAATATCATTATGAGTACATATATAAATAACAAAAGCCTAAAATAATAATGCAAGAATAATGTATACATACCTTTAGGATAAAAGTACCTCTAGAAGTTGGTTGCTGGGAAGGGAGTGAGACTTTACATGTATCTGTGATATTAACTTCTTTATGAAGGAAGAATTAAAATAAAATATGACAATTAATATGGAAAATAGCAATGTAAAAGTACTAATATTATAAGTATTATTTTTGCCTCTTTAAGATATTTTATATAGAAAATAATAATCTTTAAAAACAAATGATTATTAGTAATATACACTAAACAGGAATTGGCAAATGTTAGTCCACAAGCCCAAGTTCAGTTCAGGATTTGTTTTTGTGTGAACTTTGAGCTAAGAATGGTTTTTACATTTTGAAAGGGTTGTGAAAAATAAAATGAAACAAAATGGCAAAGTGAACTAACCCCTGCTATCTAAAATATTAGTTGTGGTTATCTCTGACTTACTGGATTATTGGAATTTTTTATTTTTTTCTCTTTATGCTTTTGCATTTCCCCCCCAAGTTTTCCATTAGTGCTGTTAAGATGAGGGAAATAAAAACAGCTAAGGCGATTTTCATTTTTTAATTTTTTAATGTTTATTTATTTTTGAGAGACAGAACTTGAGCAGGGGAGGGACAGAGAGAGAGAGGGAGACACAGAATTCGAAGCAGGCTCCAGACTCTGAGCCATCAGCATAGGTAACACAATGCGGGGCTTGAACTCACAGACTGTGAGATCATGACCTGAGCTGAAGTTGGACACTTAACTGACTGAGCCACCCAGGCATCCTGAAAAACATTTAAAGTGATTTTTAAAGAGGGCTTGGAAAATGTGCTTTCTTATCAAATAGAATATTTGTTTTCCTATCTGATTCAAACTCTTAATTCCATAAAATCTTTCTTTGGCAATTATTACAAAGGCAACCTTTAGCTATAAACCCATTTTGATCACCAGAAATTCTGATTTAGGGATGTCCAGGTGAATGAGGTGTTAATGCTTCTGATGAGAATAATAGTGCAAAATCGAGAGAGAGAGAGAGAGAGAGAGAGCGAGAGAGAGAGAGAGAGAGCACCCTAACCTCTTCAGATATCCCTGATTCTGAATTGCTGAGTTTTAGCTCCATTAGGAATTTCTAAAGATCTCTTATTTTATTTACTTATTTCTAAAGATCTCTTATTTTATTTACATGGTGAAATAGTGTTAGAATTTGTGGCTATGGATTTATCTAAATGTTTTCATTTGATCCCCTATGCAAAGAATCTAAAATAGAATACGGATAAGTTCACGTGACATTTTTAATTTTATAAATGTTTTTATTAGCTGCATTGCCCCATATCCCTGAACAGCTTGCAACTTGGAGCAGTGTTTTGTAATCAACACAACTTCATATGTATCACGTACACATATTTAATTAAAAAAAGATTTGAACAAATGTGTACTACCCTTTCCAAGAACTTTCCAAGGGTGTATGAATTTCCTGTTAACCAGCATCTGAAATATGAAGGCAGCGAAAAATTCTTTGCCAGGAAAAGATCTGCAAAATTCTATACGGAAGAGTGTGGCCTGTAGCTGAAGATGGTAGAGTGTAATGCAAGTATTGCCTTAAAACAGTATTTTCAAGGTGAGTATCTCAAACAGGATACTTTATAAGCATAGTGCATTTTAAATATTCCCAGATCTCAAAAATAAGCATATGTAGCTAAACAAAGCCCTAGCATATAGCACTTTTCTGGAAAGTGCATGTTATTACAGGTTGTAATTTTGTAGATTCTGGTTCTGAGGTTTGGGACATATTCATGTGGGACATGGAATGAATGAATAATGAGAACCGCAAAATGCTAAATGGCTTACTCTTTTATTGATTCATTTGAGAGTTACTTCCCTGCATAGTATCTTCATGCCTCAGTGGAAGAATAGATTCCATAGAATTGATTTTTTACCTAGTAAATAAAAAATATTAATGTATGCATACTGGTGCAGACTCAAAATTTTTATAGGACTCAAAGTCTTAAGTGTATTTTTTCCATTGAGCACCAATGCCTTAGTTACTTTTATCCTTTTTTAAAAACTTTATTTTATTTATTTATTTTAAGAGGGAGAGAGAAAGAGAGAGAGAGAGAGAGAGAGAGAGAGAGAGAGAGAGAGAGATCAGGGAAGGGGCAGAGAGAGAATCTCAAGCAGGTTCTGCTCTGTCCCTGTAAGCCCAATTCAGGGCTCTATCCCATGAACCATGAAATCAAGACCTGAGCTGAAATCAAGAGTCAGAAACTTAACTGACTGAGCCACCCAGGGACCCCTGTTTTTCTACTCTTAATTTAAAATATTTAGTCATTTCCATTCAGGTGTACCTTTTCCAAATATTTGTCAGATACCCCATTGCTTTGATATGTCATGCCTAGTTTCCACACTCATTTTAAGAAATAAATCTAAATCAGTCAGGTTATATTTTGCCACACATATATTATTATTTAAATAAGGATTCCCTCATGTTAGTGGAAAATAAAAAATACTTCTTGCTCTTTCCTTCTCTTCTTCCTTTTTTCCTTCCTTTCTTCCTTCCTTCCTTCCTTCCGTTTCCATCCTTCCTTCCTTTTCCTTTTTCAAATAAAAGATTCAATTTTTAAAAGATAGATCATAAAATTATCATTCAAAGATCAATCCAGGGCGAACACTTAATCCTAACTGTTTTGAAAGACACCATGATAGGCAGTATTGAATTTCAGATAAGATGGCTCTGTCCTAGAAATCATCCATCTATTAATTGATAGAGTTTTAGAAATCTTTGAATGCCAGGTTAAATACACATTCTAGATTTAAAATAATAGGATGATTGGGGCACCTGGGCAGCTGGGTTGGTTAAGCATTCAACTTCAGCTCAGATCATGATCTCACTGCTTGTGAGTTCAAGCCCCGTGTCAGGCTCTGTGCTGACCGCTGCTTTGGATTCTGTGTCTCCTTCTCTCTGCCCCTCCCCTGCACATGCTCTGTCTCTGTCTCTGTCTCCATCTCTCTCTCTCAAAAATAAATAAAACGTTTAAAAAATATAATAATAGGATGATAAATACTTGAGTATTCACTTCAACATTTATATGGACAGATTTCCATGTAAGTCAGAGAAGAGATACGATCTTTGTATGTGAGGGAGGGGTAACATATAAAGCCATTTCATTTACTTAAGTAGAAGGAAATGATTCAATTATTCAATTACTCAGGATGAAGACTTGCCATTTTTAACATAAAATATTTCTTTTTTTAAGTTTATTTACTTTGAGAGAGAGAGAACAAGGGAAGGGCAGAGACAAGGCAAGAGAGAGAATCCCAAGCAGGCTTCACACTGTCAGTGCAGAGCACAACATGGCCCCTTATATAAAATATTTCTATCTATGCTGAAAAATGAATGGAAGGACACTAAGTGGTTCTATATAAGTGTCAGGATTTGGGGAGTTATTATTTTCCTTTTTCTCTGCTTGTTTTTTTAAATAGAAGGCATTTAGCTATTTCAATAAGGAAAAAATAAGAGATCAAAGGGGCACCTGGGTCACTCAGTTGGTTAAGCATCCGACTTTGGCTCAGGTTATGATCTCAAAGTTCATGAATTTGAGTTCTGCATCAGGCTTCACACTGATAGTGTGGAACCTGCTTGGGATTCTCTCTTTCTTTCTCTCTCTCTCTCTCTCTCTCTCTCTGCCCCTCCTCCACTTGAACTCTCTCTCTTTCAAAATAAATAAACTTAAAAAACATTTTAAAAGGATAAAACAAGAGAAAACAAAAGTCACTTAAAAACATATTTCCATTCAAAACAATTAGATGACTATGCCATAAATATAAAAGAACATAAGAAAAAGCCAAATACAACGAGGATACCAAATACTGGATACCAAATTCTGGTCCGAGGGAATACATGTACAGGTATATATATATCTGTATCTGTTAATATATGAATATAATTAAGCAAGCCTTTCTCCCTTAAGCATAAACAAACATATACTCATGTGCGCGCACGCACAAACACAGGCACACACACCCCTTCCCAGATCAGTATTTAGTATCCTTGTTATATTTTATTTTTCTGTATAAAATCATATGAAATAGTAATCGAGAACCATGCTTATCTGGGCTATTAAATAATTCTTTCTGTGCGAGAAAATAAGAACACTCATTTCATTTATTCTGGATAGCTTAGTGCTAGTTTTTTCCTTTGGAAAACTTGGCAGTTTCTGGAGCATTTTTTTCCAGCTGGGTAAAAGTTATGTCATGCTGACTCTATCCCCTCTGTATCTAGAATAATACTTCCCTGTACTTTAGCACTCTATCAAGCTTTTTATGCAATTTGGAGGTTAATATTCCCAAGAAGTCTCCTTTTAGGAGTAAGTTAGAGGCTTAGGGAGCCCACTAAGGTACTAACCCCTTCTAGCCGTTATGCAGTAAGTAGCCTAAAAACATTAATGCACCTCCTTAACCACCTTGCTCACTTCCCAGGGAGAGACAGGCACAAGAGAGAATACGGCCAAATATACTTTATTTTATTCATTGGGTTTATAGTGCTTATTACCCTCTAGGCAGACATAAATACTCCACAAAAATCTGGTTTGGATAAAGTCAGCTCTGATCAAGAAAACATTTGCTGATAAGGTTCAAAAACCGCTTATACATTTTTGTTGAGATCTAGCTCCTCTATTTTGAAACCTCTGCTGAGCTAAGAGATGACAGTTACAGAATGAGATAGAGGGCTTGTTCTTCAGCAACCAAAATGACTTTTTTTTTAACGTCCAGTATAATTCCTTGATTTGAATCAAGCCAACTTCTCTAATTGCTACCAAAGTGCCACTTCACATGGTATCAAGAGGCTTCCTGTTGGCTTGAAAGGTTGATCTGTATTTGAGTATTTGGTGTCATTGAAAATTGTCACAAAGCAGATAGTATAAAGGGTTATCTTCCAAAGTAAAAATAATTACTTTCATTCTACATCACTCTTCTGGCATAGGTTCTTTTTCAAAATGCTCCCCCACTTTTGTTTTTGGTTTTTGTCATTAACCTAATAATATCTTGATGAGGCCAGTATGACCTACATTTTCAATTCCTTACTTAATAACATCTTTACAATCTTTCTTTATCCTTAAAATTTCCAACCAATTGCTCATGTTTTTCCTCCTTATAGTTGTGTGCAAATACAATCATGACAGCTTGGTTTTTTTTTGTTTGCTGGAATTACATGGCAATATCTGGAGTAGTTTTGCATAGCATTCTTTGTTTTTATGTTTTTAGGAAGTAATGTATTAGTGGTTTGAAACTGTTTATCAATAAAGATTATTGTCTTATTAATACTACTCCATAAAAGACAAACTATCTGCTCAATTTTTGCCTCCTTGACTGGGCCGTAATACAGGAGATAGCGTTATAGTGGGGGTAAACATTACAAGATAGAAGATTTAGTTTCTGGGCCAGGTTCTATGATTGTATGAGCTCTAGGTGACTTTATACACAAATTACTTAATATTTAGACCTTAACTTGGATATCTACAAAATGTAATAGCTAATATTAGACATTTCTATCTGATTCAAATTCTGAGGTCAAATAAGACAATGATTATGAAAGATTTTTGAAAACTGTAAAGGATCAGACAGTGGTTAGGCATATTTTCTAAAAAGTTTCTTGTGTAACCATTTTTGTGTTTCCCTAATTTGGAGGAATTGCCAGTTTTCATATAATTTCATTTATTGAGAACAATAATCACAGAACATTTTATTATAATTAAGGTTCACGAGATTCAATCCTACCTTGTAATTGAGTGGGAAGTAAATTTAATCAAATTAACTTTAAATCTTCAATCGTTTGGTTTTATGCACATATAAGCTACTCACAGTAGCTTGCTCATGTTGGCTGTTAATGATTAGTCAAGTCAATGGGCCACAGTATATTTTCACAATGCAGTTAGCAGAAATCAGTGTCAGTAGAGCTAATAATAGATACATAGCTGCATCCATGAGCTAGATTCCACAAGATGCCATAGTGACCAACGTTTTTTATCAATTTCCTAAGAAACAAAGCAAAAACAAAACAATGCCCAGTTTCGTTCTATGGGAGACTCAGGGGCCTAGAAAGATGAGGCTCTAGGTAGAGAGGACAGCTAGTTCAGAATGAAAGAAACACTTAGCCTACCTCTAGTCTAGACCAGTGGTTTTTAAACATAGTCGATCATCAAAATCTCCTGGAGTTTAAAAAACTAGATTCCCAGATCCTGTCTTCAGAGATTCTGATTCAGTATGTGTGGTGTGGAGCCTTAGAATCTGTGCTTTTAAAATCTTGCCAGGACATTCTACGAATCAACCAGATTCAAGATGCACTAGTCAAAGTGACCATAAGAGGCATAATGGGAGGTGTTCACCCTCAGCACCACTTTCTCGAGAGACAATTGAGTCTTTAACTTTGAGCTTTGCAATACAACTACATCTTCTATTTCTGTATTGTGAAAATAAACAGTATCTGATTGTCAGAGATGAAATATTACCTCTAGGATAGACTATCAAACTTTAGTGTGCTTTAACATCACTTAGGCAGCTTGTTGAAATTTCATATAATATGGCTCCCACTCCTAGAGATTTGGATTCAGTTAGTTTGGGAGAGGGATTCAGGATTCTGCATTTTAAACAAGTACCACAGATGAATCTGATACACATGACCTAGGGCATCACAGTTTCAGAAATCCTGGCATAAGTAGCTTTCTATACCAACTTAAATATGTTACCATTGCTATATATGATCATGTTTTCAAATTAATATCTTTAGTGAATATATACATTCTCACAAAGATATAATTAATCCCTTCTACATTCATTACACTTCATTTAAATCCTTTAAAACATGGCCTCTTTGGATTTATATAGGACAAAGTTGAAAAGAACTCTTGGATTCTATTTTTGTATCCTTAGCATTGGATACTTCAGTCTAATTTTAGAAGACTAGCAAATGGATCAGTAAAGATTACCTCTGTGATCATTTGGCTCATTAGAACAAAGGAAAATGCATGGGTTGTCTCCAGCCCATTTTACTATGAACTAAATATAGCTCCCAGATCACCAGAATATCAGCCAAAACTAGATCAACAATCCTTCCACTCTAGTCCTTCTGCCTTGGATTATTGATAACTAACACACAAGACATTTTCCTGTCAGTAGAGTCACATCCTTCACGTAATTTTGGTTAACATTCTATTGTCAGGCTAAATTTGTGGGTGCTGCCTGGGTTCAAATCATACAGAGTATATAAAGAAGAAAACGAAAACCAACTGAAATTCCATTATCTGGTGGCAACACTATAAATATTTGGTGAACTTATCTTCATATATACATGAGTATGTATCTATGTAAAACAGAACCAATATAACACTGTGTATAGAGCTTAAGCATTAAATCACATGCATTTTTCATGTCATTAAATATTGGTTTTAAACATCATTTTCAGAATTACTTTCTTCATTGAAAAATAATTGATACAATGTATTAATTTCAAGTGTACAACGTAGAGATTTCATATTTATATATACTATGAAATGATTACCATAGTAAATCTAGTTACCATCTGACACCATACAAAGTTGTGTGATATTATTGATTACATCCCTTATGCTCTATATTCCATCCCCATGTCTTATTTATTTTATAACTGGAAGAATATATCCCTTTCATCTAGTTCACCCAAACCCCTCACTCCCCTGTGGCAACCATCAAGGTTGTTCTCTCTCTCCTTGTTTTTCAACATCCAAAATCTTTTTAATAGCAAGTTGGAATCTGGGGTTAGTTTTTGTGGCCCCTTTGGCTCTGTGGCCTCTGGTGCACTCAAACTTCCTGCCCAGCACATAGTCTGGTGTGGCTATGCAAGTTTCCTGAGGCTTTGCCTAAGCTCTCGGCCCTTGTGTGGACCAGAGAGCAAGACCGTGCCACACAGTCCTTGGGGGAGTCCAGGGCCGACAACTGGTCAAAGGTAAAAATCTTGCCTCCAGCTTTAAGGATGTGGATCTGGGCACAGCAGCTCACTGGAAGCATGTACACCTTCACTTTGGGCACCTCTTGGACATGCACATCCTTGCAACCATAGCTGTTTTGTCTTCGCAGCCAGGCAGCTTCATCTTCAGGATCATCTGGTAAAGGAACAGAAGTGGCTGGTTGGTGCAATTCATGAACAACCTCTTCAACACTATTTAGCTAAAGGTGGAGTTGGTTGGTTTGGCCAGTAACCTGTACAACTTGACCGCAGTCTCATGGATGTCCTTGATCTGGGGCTCCTTGCGCAAAACCTTTGGGTCTTTCTTTTGGTGAATGTTGACTTCCATGATGGTACCTCATGCTGAACCAGTTCCTGAAAGAGAATGAGTTTGTTCTTTTTCAGAGTTGCATTTTAATGGTAACATAGAACCGTGGAATAAATAAAAGACTAAATCTAAAAGTAGGCTAGGCATATTTATTTGCATTCACTAGTCTGTAGTTCCTATCTCAGAAGGCTTTCTTGAGTATTAAATAACATAATACATAATTGACACTTAGAACAGTGTCTGACATATAGCAAGTGCTCAATTAATATTGGCTACTATTATTCAAAAGCATTTTTGGCCTCTTTATATTAACAAAAGTTACTAATGCCTTTGATAAGCAGATGACATTACATTTCTCCTGGTTTCTCTCATTAAAGCAGCAAAGTTGAATATTAGTGAGGATAGAGAATTATGTTGTCATGCATGTTAGTCTGGGAAATATAAATTCATCTCATAAAAAGTCAAAGGATCAAAGAAGGTTTTTACTGTTAATTGGAAACAAAGTGTCATTGGTGTCTTGATTTAAGGGCCACTCAATTATGATTAGCTAATAAAAAAAGAATAAAGAAATAAAGAAAAATACTTAAGGTTAAAGTGAAGTTATTATTAGCCCTTAGTTCACTAAAATCTTTTCCTCACAGCCCTTGGCACCAAATAAAATTAAATATAGAAAAGTTTCATAATTCACAGTGACATTCTCAGTGTTAAGACATTTTTAAATAAAAAATGCATTACTGAAAGCATACTTCAAAATTATTAGATGTAATATTTTTATAGTCAAAAGCACTTAAATTTTAAGAATTGAACAACTGGAGGACTGGATACTATTTATGGATTTAGATTTAGTCACTTTCATAAGTTAAAATTCTTTCTGTAAGCCACCTGTTCTTTCTCTCTCTTTAGAAATGGATTTGTTAAAAATATCTCAAGATATTCTCTATTCTGAGGAAACCACATCAAGAGCAAAATAGGATATTTTTCTTAATTATTGGTAAAGACTTTGGACAGGTTCATGGACAGACAGTTCACTAATTTGTTACACTCTTTTAATAACATTTGAAAAATGGTCTGGAAAATCTCAGAATAGATACTGCCTAAAATAAAACCATGCAACTGACCTAAGGTCAGTGAAGTACTGAGAATATATAATATATATGGAGGACATAATCTAAGGTGCTAAAAAGTCATGTGGTTGAGTGAATTATTGTATGTTTACAACAATTTAACTAGAAGCTATAATTATCAATTAGGGAAAGTCTGAATTAAAAGTTCTTCTGAGAAAGTAATAATGACATGCTTTCTTTATGTGCTTTAGACACGTTATTCAGACATGGTTACTCATTTCCATAAATGAGAAAGCAAGTAAATGTGCCACTAAAAAAGATAGATGTTTAAAAATGTAGTATTTTCTAAAAAACAACAAACAACAGTCTCTGCTTACATATATTCTGTCTCCACACAGTATATTTAGTTTTAAGTATGTCTAATATATTTTGAAGTGTAACCTTTTATTTAAACCATTATTGTAAATTACCATTAAAATAAAACTTTGAAAATGATGTTTACAAAGAATTATAAAGTACATGGGAAAATGCATAAGATATGCAATGTATGAGGAAAAAAAAAGAAAGTGACATACAGCTGTATATAGAGTATTAGCTTTAAACCTTTCTGTTTTCTCAATTTTCTGCAATGAGCACATATTATTTTTAAAGTAAGAAAGCATATTTATTGAATGGAACTCTAGTCCATAACTAAGTTATGGTTGGACAATTACAACACCCATTAGTCTGTTTGACTTATGATTCTACAAAAGTATAGTTTATCATTTCAGCATTACATATCATGGAACCCAACTTAGAAAATACTTCATTACTTACTCTTTTATATATTGATGATGATAATCAAGGCAGAAGCCCTTTATAAAACAAATTTTTAGCCTTTATCACAGAAGGTTAAATACAAGCAAGATTTTTTTGCTTTGTAGAGTTATTAGCTGCTACCATCAACAGTTATAAAATAAGCAAGCAACACGTAACCATTTTGTCAAGCTGCCCATGACCTTTGATATGTTGTCACATACAAAACATTGACTCAAGACTGAAAAGTAGACAGGGTCTACAAAGATATACCTTAAAGATTCTGCTTCCTATTGACTAAAATATATTCATCGTGCATTTCATTCTACTTCACAACTTTCGAAAATCCAGTTTAACAACTTTTTTCTTACATTATAATATTTAGTTATAATTTTTCCCGATGTTGTAAAACCTTAGATAATATAAGACTTATTTAACTTTTTATTCCTCCTTCTGGATGAGCTCTACTGGAAATTTACTACTCTTTCACCAGGACCATGTCTAGCGCTTTCCCATATTGCTGACAGGTAAAACAAAAGTTCTATTTAAGAAAGAAGACTGGCTTGCTCAGTTGTGAGATTTGATTGATTGATTGATAATAAAATCTATCTGGGGATTGCCTTGAAATGTCAGAATTTCGAGTATGGATTTAGATATCCTAAACTCCATTTTCAAGACACCATGGAAACAATCAGTAGAATCAAGTAAATCATGATGAAAATTATAGTAATTGTGTTTTCCAAGACTAGGTGTTTTCTTTAAATAAATTATGAGAGCAAAGCTTATTACATTATTAATTATTAATATTCTAATATTAATATTCCAATTATTCCAATAATTAAATGGTAATTTTTAAGAAGATAAAATAGAAATCAAACCAATTTTAAGAGTACATCAATAAAAAGAACAGAATTTGGAGCAACACATTATAAATGGACAGAATTTAGCTGGGAGATTTAGGCTGTTTTCCTATGGAAAAACAACAGCCTCTTTAGCAAGTGGTGCTGGGAGAACCGGACAGCAACATGTAGAAGACTAAAACTAGAGCACTTTCTTACACCATACACAAAAATAAACTCAAAATGGCTGAAGGACCTGAATGTGAGACAGGAAACCATCAAAACCCTCGAGGAGAAAGCAGAAAACAACCTCCTCGACCTCAACCGCAGCAATTTCTTACTTGACACATCCCCAAAGGCAAGGGAAATGAAAGCAAAAATGAACTATTGGGATGTCATCAAGATAAAGAGCTTCTGCAAAGCAAAGGAAACAATCAATAAAACTAATAGGCAACCGATGGAATGGGAAAAGATAGTTGCAAATGACATATCAGATAAAGGGCTAGCATCCAAAATCTATAAGGAACTTACCAAACTCCACAAATGAAAAACAAATAACCCAGTGATGAAATGGGCAGAAGACACTAACAGACATGTCTCCAAAGAGGACATCTAGATGGCCAACAGACACATGAAACAATACTCAGCGTCACTCATCATCGGGGAAATACAAATCAAAACCACACTGAGATACCACCTCATGCTGGCCAGAGTGGTTACAATGAACAAATCAGGAGACTATAGATGCTAGTGAGGATGTGGAGAGACGGGCAACCTCCTACACTGTTGGTGGGAATGTAAACTGGTGCAGCCGCTCTGGAAAACAGTGTGGAGGTTCCTTAAAAAATTAACAATAGAACTCCCCTATGACCCAGCAATAGCACTGCTGGGGATTTACCCAGGGGATACAGAAGTGCTGATGCATAGGGGCACATGTACCCCAATGTTCATAGAAGCACTTTCAACAATAACCAAATCATAGAAAGAACCTAAATGTCCTTCAACTGATGAATGGATCAAGAAGATGTGGTTTATATATACAACGGAATACTACATGGCAATGAGAAAAAATGCAATCTGGCCATTTGTAGCAACATGGATGGAACTTGAGGGTGTCATGCTAAGTGAAATAAGTTAGGCAGGGAAGGACAGATAGCATATGTTTTCACTCATATGTGGAACAGGAGAAACTTAACAGAGGGCCGTAGGGGAGGGGAAGGGAAAATAGTTAGAGAGGGAGAGAGGCAAACCATAAGAGACTCAAATACTGAGAACAAACTAAGCATTGATGGGGGGTGGAGGAGAGTGGAAAATGGGTGATGGGCATGGAGAAGGGCACTTTGATGAGCACTGGGTGTTATATGGAAATCAACTTGACAATAAACTATAATTAGGATGTTTGTAGTTCTTTTTCAACTTAAACAGGCATTAGTTTACTTTCTAAATCCACTTTGTATTTACACACACTCACCAGAATTGTAAAATATGAAAAAGTGAAATTAGAATTTTGCATATATAAAGACACTTTTCAGATTATGATTCCAAGAGGGGGAGAGAGGGGGTATAACACTCTTGGGAAACTGTACTAACAATTTATTAATTTGAGTAGACCCTGGCATCAACAAACATGAAGTTAATGATTCTGTTCACTCATTTATCACTTACTGAAGTTATCTTTTCATGACATTTCTATGCTTCCTAGATATAAATTAGTTTTGTTATTTTTAGTATTTAATAGATATTTCTCTGATCGGATATTTAGCATTTTGTATATCATACTTTCAGCTCTAATAGCATTTACCAGTATACTAAAATTACACTGGATTTGAACAGAAATACTATGTGAAAAGTATGTACTAAAACAATAACTATGATTTCGGGGGAAAATATGTACTACAAAACTAATTATGACTTCTGAGAAGTTAATCTCAGGGAGATGGCAAGCAATCTCTCTTCAATAATCCTTTAAGAACTTCAGGTGGGGCCACATGTAGGTGTGATGAATAAATCAATAAAAATTCACTGTTAAGTATTTAATGTGTTCAATTCTATCTTGGGACATAAAGAAGGGTAAGACAAGAGTGGAGTGGATATTGAAAACTCAGGAAACTGTCAATGTCCTCAAGACATTTACAATACACTTAGATAAAATAGTTAATGAATGATTTAAGAACCAAATTTAGTGATAAATTGTGAGGTACAGATATTGATATATCATAAAGCTAATAAAACATAAGCTTCAGAAACCCTTACTAGAATGGATACTTTAAATGGTCCTAAAGGGATAGTTTGCCAGGGCTGCCATAACAAAATGCCACAGACTGACGACTTAAACAAAAGAAATGTATTTTCTTAGAATTCTGGAGAATAGAAGTCTGAGATCAAAGTGTCAGCAGGTCTGGTTTCTTCTCTTTTTTTTAAAGTACTATTTATTTATTTATTTATTTATTTATTTATTTTTGAGTGGGAGGGTAAAGGGAGAGGGAGAGAGACTCACAAGCAGGCTCCACACCCAGTGCAGAGTCAGAAGCGGGGCTCAATCTCACTACTGTGAGATCAGGACCTGAGCCAAAATCAAGAGTCTCACGCTTAACCGACTGAACCACCCAGGTGCCCTAGGTCTGTTCTTTCTGAGGCTTCTCTCCTTGGCTTATAGATAACCATCTTCTCCCTGTGTTTTCATATAGTATGTGTCTTTGTCCTAATCTCTTCTTTTTATAAAAATTCCAACTATAAAACCTCATTTTTACTTCATAACTTCTTTTAAAAAATTTTTTTGTTAACATTGTTTAATTTATTTTTGAGAGACAAAGAGAGAGACAGGGAGAGGGTGATGGAGGAGCAGACAGAGGGAAAAACAACTTGATGCAAGCTCTAGGCTCTGAGCTGTCAGCACACAGCCCAAGGCAAGGCTGGAACTCACAAACTATGATATTGTGACTGGAGCTGAAGTTGGACACTTAACCAACTGAGCCACCCAGGCACCTCACTTCATAACTTCTTTAAAGACTTTATCTCCAAATATAGTCACAGACACACTGCAGCCCATAATAATATGCCCTCTGGCCACCCAAATTCATGTCCTTAAAATACACAAATTATATTCATATTCACCTCATCCCAACAGCTACAAAAGTCTTAACCTATTCCAATATCGTTTCTAATTCCAAAGTCTTATCTAATTATCTAAATCTCATCTAAATCAGATATGGCTTAGGTTCCAGGTTTGATGTGTCCTGAGGCTAAGTCCTGTCAAGCTGTGAAGCTGTGAAACCAGAAAAGTTATATTCTTCCAATATACATCAGTGGGACAGACATAGGATAGACATTCCCATTCTGAAAGGAAGAAATTGAAAAGAAGAAAAGCATTATGGGTTACCAGAAAGTCCAAAACCTAGCAGGTAAGTGCCATTGGAAAATAATAATAATTATTCAAGAATAATTTGGTTTTGATGCTCTACTTCCTGGTCCATCAGTGTGACAGTCACATTCCCTCAGCCTTTTCCCCTTGCTCTAGGTGTTTGCCTGACTCCTCTGGAATGGAGGAGAAGGCTCTGTACCCAGGCTTGTGCCTCCTGGGCCCATGGTAGCAGTGGAAGCTCTACTGACCTTGAACTGCTTTCAGGGTAATTCTTTTCTTTACTTGAAATATAAAGCTTGTTTGCAGACAGATAGCTCTATTGGACCATCCTATAGAATCCCAGAAGTCTAACAGCCTTCTTTCATCTCATCCCATCCTGATCTCCTTCAGGTCAAGCTGGCAGCATTTCTACTGGTACAACTCCATCTCTATTTCTGGTTTTTGCTGAAATGGTTGATTGAGTCCTTAAGTAACACTCCATAATCTCTTTAGCAAATGGTTGTTCTGCTATACCCTTGATATTCTCTTCATAACATGTATTATCATTTTTTGCAATATGGATAGGCTGAGAATTTTCTAAATCTCCAACTTTGGGTTCCTTTTTTGCTTAAATAATCTTTCTTTTTCAATTTTTCTCCCTTTTCTCACATTTTACTATAAGTAGCAAGAAGAAACCAAGCCATGCTTTCAACACTTTGCATACAAATCTCCTCAGCTAAATATCTAAGTTCATCATTTACAAATTATACTTTCCATAAAACACTAGGACAATTTGTCCAAGTTCTTTGCCACTCAATAACATGGATCATCTTTCCTTGAATTTCTAATAACGTTACTCATTTCTACCTGAGACCAAAACAGAAGCACCTTTAACATTCACATTTCCACCAGCATTCTGTTTGTGATGATATGTGTATATCTCTAAGATTATAGAAGTGTTCTCTATAGCTCTCCTCTTTTCCTTCTGAGTCCTTGTCAGAGTTACCTTTAATGTCCATATTTCTACCAATGGTCTCTTTAATGCAATCGAGGCTTTTTCTAGCATGCATCCCCAAACTCTTCAAGTCTCTACCCATTACCCAGTTCCAAAGACATTTCCACATTTTCATCCTTTATCCCCACCCTCCTTTGCCTTGCATGGATTGGGATCTGAGAAGCTGCAGGCACATTAAGGATCTGGCTAAAGGGAAGCTGAGTTAGAGATTATTTAGTTTGGCTTTAGTAGGATTTATCCATGCAGTTCACAGTTACTTTTATTTAGAGTTATTACTAGCTGCCCCAGGACATAAGCGGCTTCCAGTAATACTCTTATAAACTTCTATGCATACAACATAAAGATGCAAAGCTGGAGCTGTGTTGTGATATGAACATGACCTTTAGCTCCTGGCGCTAGAAATATGAAGGTAATGAAGGATAAGCAAGATTTGAGATGTATAAAGCCACAAGCCTGTTTATGCAAAACTTTTCCAAACATTAAATATATAAAACTGTAAGCAGAAGATGTAGCTCTCACCAGAGTATAGTCAAATGTTCTTCATGTCAGATATATTCCTGATAATGTGATTATAAAAGGATATGTCTCTTTTGCATTTTTGATGGAATTTATTATATGAAATACAATTTATCAAAAGTTCTATTTGTAAAGCACTTAATCCATGGTACTATTATAAACAGTGAATAATTTGTATGAAGTCACATGTTTTATGCATATTTATTAACAATATAAGAAAAGGTTCCAGGGATCAACTATATAAAAGAAAGCCCAAATTTCTATTCCCTCTCTAGGCAATAAAATTTATAAAACATTAGTCATATGAACAGGTGATCAAGACTATGCATCCAGGGGCTCCCAGTGGATCCATTGATTGAGTGTCTGACTCTTGATTTCAGCTCAGGTCATGACCCCAAGGTCGTGTCATCAAAGCCCCATATCTGCACTGAGCGTGGAACTTGCTTAAGATTCTCTCTCTCTCTCTCTCTCTCTCTCTCTCTCTCTCTCTCTCTCTCTCCCTTTGCCCCTCTCCTCCACCTGGATGCTCTCTCTCACTCACCCTCTCTCTCTCTCTCAAATTGAAAAAAAGGATACAAAAAGACTATGCATCCCCCCAAAAAAAGAATGAATATGTCAGGTACTTAAGTAGTAAAAATGTGTTATTCTTTTTGATTTTTGTGATGTTTGTGATACTGTCAGTCATTTGAAGTGTATAATTTGTTGTGATTTATTTCCTAATTCTAAACAAATGTTCACTTTTGAACCCAATTGTATACTAATTTTCTTAAAGAGAGTTCCCCAAACTTATATAAGTTCAGTCCTCACAATATTTGGATTTGCCCCTGGGTAGAGGCTATTCATGTTGAACAAAATCATAGGAAGGAGAGATCAATAAAAATTATAATAATCAGGGAAAATCAATAGTCACTTTTATGGAAAGAAATCACTTTTATTCCTCAAACACTTGGGTCATCTATGCAGAGGAACTTTGTATGTGTTTTGGTTTTTTTCCTCCAACAACATGGAATTTCTTATAACAAGGCAGAAAGTCAGTAATATATTCAGTTATTAAGAATTATTATGCCCTTCTGAGACCAATAATACTGTGGGAAATTATTTGGACTACCCTGTAGCAGGCATTTTCCACTTATTTTCCAATACAGAGCCCTAATTTCATTCCCAGCCCCAGGGAACAAATCATGGTTGTTTTAAGTTCCCCTTTGCTTTGTTAGTGATTGGTCTAGGGGTAGGCATGTTACCTAATTCTTGCAAGTAAAAGTGGAAGTCTTATGGGGATTTATGGGAAAGATTCTTATCTCAAAAAAAAAAGGTGGGAACCGAGTAAGAAAAAATTCCCTTTTTGCCTTCTGCCATTTTTCAGACATTGTGTAAGAATGTGGTCTTTGGAGCTACAGCAACAGTCTTTTGGTTGCAACAGAATGGTCAAGTGTATTGAAGCATCCGCCCAGCAGTGGTACTGTGATATCACTGAAGTCCAAAATCAATTCTGTGACAGCTTGATTCCAGACTTCTGGTGATGAAATGTAATTAAATATTGCTATGTATATCACTTCTGGTTATAGATTTCTTTTTTAGTTCCCAACTAAATGATAGCTGATGAAATGAGGAACAAAGAAAGGAGAAAGCTTTGATATCAGCCCTCATATTAGCAAATACTTTCTCTCAAAACACAACTGCCATGATGTGTCTTACAGTCTGAGATACTCATTTTAATGTTTGAAATGTTTTATTAATTTTCATGTGGCATGCTCAACTAAAATAAAACATTATTATATGAAAAGTTTTAAATAAGTCTTATTGAGATATAATTCACATACCTTTAAAATAATCATTTTAAAGTTCACAATTCAGGGGCACCTGGGTGGCTCAGGCTGACCAACTCCGGATTTTGGCTCAGGTCCTGATCTCAGGGTCCTTACTTTGGGTTCTGCGCTGACAGTGCAAACCCTGCTTTGGATTCTTTCTCTCCCTTTCTCTCTGCCCCTCCCTGCTTGCAGTCTCTCTCTGTAAATAAATAAATAAACTTAAAAAAGTTAAAAAAAATAAAGGGCACAATTCAGTGGCTTTTCACTCTATTTACAAAGTTGGGCATTGATC
This sequence comes from Suricata suricatta, assembly GCF_006229205.1. NCBI lineage: Eukaryota > Metazoa > Chordata > Mammalia > Carnivora > Herpestidae > Suricata > Suricata suricatta. The sequence continues at coordinate 87,474,872 of NC_043717.1, forward strand.
ACCATTATCTACTTCCAGAACATTTTTATCACTCCAAGTAGGAACTCCATATCCATTCCCACATACCCCAGCCCCTACTACTAATCTACTATCTGCTACTAGGTATCGTCCTATTCCGGACATTTTATATAAATGGAATCATACAATATGTGGATGTCTGTGTCTGCCTT
>NC_043717.1:87475141-87488051 GCF_006229205.1 Suricata suricatta
CACTCTATTTACAAAGTTGGGCATTGATCACCATTATCTACTTCCAGAACATTTTTATCACTCCAAGTAGGAACTCCATATCCATTCCCACATACCCCAGCCCCTACTACTAATCTACTATCTGCTACTAGGTATCGTCCTATTCCGGACATTTTATATAAATGGAATCATACAATATGTGGATGTCTGTGTCTGCCTTCTTTAATTTAGCATAATTTTTACACTTATGATGTAGCATGAATCAATACTTCATTCCTTTTCATGACTGAATAATATTGCATTGTATGTATATACCACCTTGTGTTTATCCACTTACCTCTTGATGGGCATTTGGGTTGTTTAGACCTTTTGGCTATTCTGAGTGCTCCTATGAACATTTGTTTACAAGTTTTTGTTTGAACACCTATGTTTAATTATTTCAGGTAAGCTCCAGGAGTGGAATTTCTGGGTCATATAGTACTTCTATGTTCAACTTATTGGGAAAACCCAAAATTGTTTTTCAATGTGTATGCACCATTTTTCATTACTACCAGCATGATATGAAGATTCTAATTTCTTCCCTTTCTCACCAACACTTGTTTTTGTTTGTCTTTTTCATTATAGCCATCCTAGTGGGTGTGAAGTAACTTTGTGGTCTTGATTTGCATTCCCTATTTCTAATAATGTTGAACATTATTTCATGTGCTTCCTGGCCACTCATATATCTTCTTCAGAGAAATGGCTATTCAGATCTTTTGATCATTTTAAATTGGGATATTTGTCTTTCTGTTGTTGAGGTTTAAGCAATTTTATGTATCCTGGATTCTATATCCTTATCAAATGTATGATATTCAAATATTTGTCCTATTTTATCTTTTCATTTTCTCCAACATTTTTAGGTTTGGTGAAGTCCAATTTGTCTATTTTTTTCTTTGGTTGTCTGTGCTTTTGGTATCATATTTAAGGAACCATTGAAAATATGGAGGCTTGGTTGTGGTGACAAATTTCCACACAGAAAGGATGGGAGCTTGAAGCATTTTGTTGGGATATTAAAGGCAACCTGATAACATCTGAGCTATACTAGGTATATGTCCAAAATATAATACTAAAAAATGACCATCTATATCAGAATCACCTAAAGGTGATAAAGATACAAATCATATGGCTCCCTCCAACATATCAAAACAAATCCCTGGGCCTTGTGTTTGAGAATATTAATTCTTTTCTTTTTTGAGAATATGAATTATAAACATGCTCTATAATAGATTCTGTTGTATATAGAAGTTTGAGAACTACTGAACTATGCCATGTTGTCCTCCAGCAAGCATAAAATACAAATATTTAAGTTCTTGATTAATGTTGGTGTTATCAACTTCCACTAAATTCAATATAACATTATGAAATATGCTCTTGATTTGTGCCAGACACTGAACATATTCTACAGAGAAGATTTAGTGAGAATAGTGTATACAAACATTATAGATATACCCCACAGGCACATGCATCTGGCACAAAATTATCATTTCAAAGCTAATTTTGTTGATTCATTTATGACTCCACAGAATTACATTAGGGAAGGCTAGATGTCAGATTCCATTTGGTCTTAACAATGATTTAGTAATGAGAATAACTTTATTTACTTATTTAAAGACTTTATTTTTAAGTAATCCCCACACCCAACTTGGGATTTGAACTCACAACTTTGGGATCAAGTGTCTGAAGCTCTATTGATGGAACCAGCCAGTGTCCCTGAGAATGATGTTGCACTTTTCCTTAAAGATTTACTTTATAGAAATCTTTCCATTTGCATCCAACAATATTTCCATTATCTACGTGGTGGTTATTTATCATTGTATAACAGAAAACCTTAAAACTTAGGGCTTTTAAACAACAAACATTTATTATCTCATGACTTCTGTTAGTCAGGGATCCAGGGTACAATAGCTGGGTGGTTTTGTCCCTGGGTCAGCTAAGGCTGCAGGATTGGAAGACGTGACAGGAAACTCAATGAAGAGGGGGGAAGGACATATTTGTGAGACTGTGGGGACTGGGTAGCACTGTTGTGGAAGGAACATGAGATTATCCCAATGAAATTTAAATTTCGGGATATTTTTCTAGCAACAATACTTTTATGGATCACAATGTTCTGTCATGACCTTTCATCTTACTTTTGGATCTGTATAAGAAATCACCACATGGAAAGTATTTTCATATCTTCTATCAAATCAAAGTGGAATTCAATGTCTATAACGTCCTCCATGTCTATGTCATGTTCCTCAAACATTCATGTACATATTCATGTAGTAATTTAATATTGGTAACATTTATCTCTGTAAAAGTATAATTTTTTTGCTTTTCACAGAAAGTAGGAACTATATAACCCCATAATGTTCACTTTATCATTGAATCCAGGAAGATTAGCACTAAATATAGGGTTTAGTCATAACTAGATCAACCCAATCTCCCAGCAAAATTCAATTTTAACTAAAAATGACATTTGATTGTCACATCTGCTTTAATATTTATGTCAATTGAAACATTTTAATGGATGGTGGAAATGATTAGCAATACAAATCAATTTAAAACACAGAAAATAGAAATACTGTTATGGGGAGGAGGTAAGATATCAGAGAAGAAGGGAGCTCTTTAAACTTCGTCTGCCCCATCTATCAAACTGAGAAAGACATTACACTTTTCTGAAAGAGTGGAAGGAGAAAACACAGACTCCAGAAAGAAGACAGCCTCAAAGATGCCTGAGTGAGTGAATGTGAACTGGGGAGACTGGAAAACTGGCCAGCCCGAGAAGGGCAGGGCAGGTGGGAGCACCAGCCCAACACAGATAAAAGTGTGCAGCGCCCCTGAGAGACAAAGGAAAGAGAAAGAGAAACCGAACAGCTCATAGTACTGTCTCTAGAGAAGAGATAAAGAACTTCTAACCCGGGAGGGAGAGAAAAACTCTCACTCCATATATAACCAATGGGAAGCACAAATCCCGGGTGGCACCAGGAAAAAGAGCCCTCACCCATATGCAGTCCCCACTGGGAGATGGTGGCGGCTGAGGCAGGGGCTGTGGGAGTGAGCACTTCACCTCCTACAGCACACCTCACCTCTGGCAGTGGTGGTGCAAATCCCACCTGGCTCCAAGAGAAACTGCTCCCCCCACCTACAAGATCCTGGCTAAGAAGCCAGCCTCCAAAGCAAGTACATCTCATCTGTGGTAGCATAAAAGTGCATGGATTAGGATTTTGAAGTGAGACAGGCCTGGAAAATACAGCGTGGCTCAGCTGTGGCACAAGGAGATCATATTCATAAAAGTGGCTTGCAGCGTTAATTCCAACAGAGGTTGGGGCACCGCCACTCCTCTCTGCAACCACCAAGGTGGGGCCTCCTAGAGCAGCCCCTGATACCTACCTACACCAGACCATGCTTATACGTTAGGGGGAGATGCTGCTTTTTTTGTACTTATATTTTGTTATTATAACCTTTTTTACTCTTTTTTAAATTTTTTAAAATTTTTACTCTTTATTTTCCTTTTTCCTTTCTCCCTCTTTTTTTCTCTTGCCATCCAGATATATTCTCCCTTATTTCATCCTTATCTTTCCCCTCGACTGGATATACACTTTTAGACTGTCCATTGTCCTTTGTTGTCTCTGCCCCCCTTTATTTTTTTCTTCTCTTTTTTCTTTTCTTCTCTTTTCTCTCCCTTCCTTTTCATTTCTTCCTTTACTCCTTTTAATTTGTTTGTTTGTTTTATTTGTCTGTGCATTTGCATGCTTTTGTTCTCTGTGTGTTTGTCCGTCTGTTTTCCATTTCAAGGCTACCCCAAGAAACAAGCCAAAGTATGCACAATGGAGAGTCCCAAATATTGCTGAGTGGTGAAATAAAATAATCAAAGGCACAACAAAAGAAACTGAGAGACACCATTAAAAGAACATTTCCTGAAACAACAGGCCCTGGACAGTCAATAAACCTCCTTTAACAGAACAATACTAACAGGTACACAGTGCACAACAAGATTTTAAAACAGACAAGAGACAGAAAACTAGCCAAAATGAAAAAACGAAAGAACTTGCCACTAAAAAAAACTTCAGGAAGAAGTCACAGCCACAGAACTGCTCAAAACAGATCTAAGCAACATAACTGAACAAGAATTTAGAACAATTGTCACAAAATTAATCACTGGGCTTGAAAAAAGCATCAGAGAAGCTGCAGATACAATGACTAGGGACTTTCAAAATAGGTGTGATGAGTTAAAAAAGGCTATAAATGAGGTCACTAATAAAATGGAGGCAGCCACTTCACAGATTGAAGAGGCAGAGAGAAGAATAGGTGAAATAGAAGACACCATTATAGCAAAGGAGGAAGCTGAGAAAAAAAGAGACAAATTGATCCAAGAGCAGGAAAGGAGACTTCGAGACATGAGTGATACAATCAAACAGAACAACATTCATATCATAGAAATTCTTGAAGAGGAAGAGAGAGAGGTCCTAAGATGTACTACACCAAATTATAACTGAGAATTTCTCAATTCTGGGGAAAAAACTAAACATTCAAATTCAAGAGGCAGAAAGAACCCCCTTAAGACTTAATTTGAATTGACCTTTGGCATGACATATCAAAGTAAAACTGGCAAAATATAAAGATGAAGAGAAAATTCTGAAAGCAGCTAGGGAGAAAAGGGTCCTAACATACAAAGGGAAACCTTTCAGAGTGGTTACAGACCTATCTAATGAAATTTGGAAAGCCAGAAAGGAATGGCAGGAAATCTTCAATGTGATGAACACAAAAAATATGCAGTCAAGAATCCTTTATCCAGCAAGCCTGTCATTCAAAATAGGAGAGATAAAGGTGTTCCCAAATAAACAAAAGTTGACAGAATTCATCACCACCAAAACAGCCTTAAAAGAAATCCTTAGTGGGACTTTATGAGGGAAATGTTGCAAAGAATACAAGGTACCAGAGACACCACTACAAACATGAATTATAAGAAGAACACAATGAATCTAAACCAACATTTGTCAATTACAACACTGAATGTAAACGGACTGAATGCTCCCACCAAACGACACAAGGTAGCAAAATGGATAAAAAAAGAAAATCCATCTATTTGTTGTCTACAAGAGACATATTTTAGACCTGAAGACACCTTCAGATTGAAAGTAAAGGGATGGAGAAATACCTATCATGCGACTGGAAGCCAAAAGAAAGGCAGAGTAACCATACTTATATCAGACAAGCTGGACTTTAAGGTAAAGGCAGTAACAAGAGATGTAGAAGGACATTATATAATAATTACAGAGTCTCTCCATCAGGAAGAGCTAACAATTATAAACATCTATGTGCCAAATTCGGGAGTGCCCAAATACATAAAACAATTAATCACAGACAGAAATTATCTTATTGATAAGAATGTGTTAATTGTAGTGACAGCACATCACCAGACAGAAAATCACTAACGAACCAATGGACCTGAATGACACATTGGAACAGATGGAATTCATAGATCTATTTAGAACACTGCATCCTGAAATTAGGAAATTCACGTTCTTCTTGAGTGCACATGGCACATTCTCCAACATAGATCACATACTGGGGCATAAAGCAGCCCTCCATAAATACAAGGGAATTGAGACCATACCATGGACACTTTCAAATCACAATGCTATGAAACTTAAAATCAACCACAGGAAAAAATTTGGAAAACCTCCAAAAATGTGGAAGTTAAAAACCACCCTACTAAAGAATGATTGGGATAATCAGGCAATTAGAGAAGAACTTAAAAAATATATGGAAACAAATGAAAACAAAAATACAACAATCCAACCTCTCTTGGATGCAGCAAAGGCAGTTCTAAGAGGAAAGTATATTGCAATCCAGGCCTATTTCAACAAACTGGAAAAAGCGCAAATTCAAAATCTAACAGAGCACCTAAGGGAAATAGAAGGGAAGCAGCAAGAGCACCCCAAACCCAGCAGAAGAAAATAAATGAAAAATATTAGGACAGAAATAAATAATATAAAATCCAAAAAAGCAGTTGTGCAGATCAGTGAAACCAAGAGTAGGTTCTTTGAAAAAATAAACAAAATTGATAAACCTCTAGCCAAGCTCATTAGAAAGAAAAGAGAGAACACCCAAATAGATAAAATAATGAATGAAAATGGATCTATTACACCTAATCTTTTAGAAATACAAGTAATCATTAGAGGTTACTATTAAAAACGATATGCCAACAAACTGGACAACCTAGAAGAAAATGGACAAATTCCAAAACATACATGCACTACCAAAATTCAAACGAGAAGAGATAGAAGCATGAATAGACTGAAAACCAGTGAAGAAATCGAATCCATTATCAAAAATCTCCCAATGAATAAGAGCCCAGGGCCAGATGGCTTCCCAGGAGAATCACCAGATATTTAAAGCAGAGCGAATACCCATTCTTCTCAAACTACTCCAAAAAATAGAAAGAGAAGGAAAACTTCCAAACTCATTTTACAAAGCTAGCATCACCTTGGTAACCAAACCAGAGACCCAGCAAAAAAAGAGAACTACAGACCAATATCCGTAATGAATACAGATACAAAAATACTCGACAAGATGTTAGCAAATCGAATACACAAGCATAAAAAAAATTATGCATCATGATATAGTGGGATTCATTCCTGAATTACAGGGCTGGTTCAATATTCGCAAATCCATCAATGTGATCCATCACATTAACAAAAGAAAGGATAAAAACCATATGATCCTGTCGATAGATGCAGAAAAAGCATTTGACAAAATACAGCACCCTTTCTTAATAAAAACCCTTGAGAAAGTCAGAATAGAAGGAACTTACCTAAACATTATAAAAGCAGTTTATGAAAAGCCCACAGCTAATATCATCCTCAATGGGGAAAAACTGAGAGCTTTCCTCCTGAAACCAGGATCACCACAGGGGTGACCACTCCCACCTCTGTTGTTGAACATAGTGCTGGATGTCCTAGCATCAACAATCAGACAACAAAAGGAAATAAAAGGCATCAGAATTGGTAAAGAAGAAGTCAAACTTTCATTTTTCACAGATGACATGATACTCTACATGGAAAACCTGGCAGACGCTACCAGAAGCCTTCTAGAACTGATCAATGAATTCAATAAAATTGCAGAGTACAGAATCAATGCACAGAAATCAGTTGCATTCCTATACACCAATAATGAAGCAGTGAAAAGAGAAATCAAGAAACTGACCCCATTCACGATTGCACAAAAAACCATAAAATACCTAGGAGTAAGCCTAACCAAGGATGTAAAAGACCTATATGATGAAAACTATAGAAAACTATGAAAGAAATTGAAGAAGACACCACGAAATGGAAAAACATTCCCTGTTCATGGATCGGAAGAATAAACATTGTGAAAATGTCATTACTACCCAAAGCAATCTACACATTCAATGCAATCCCCATCAAAATTGCACCAGCATTCTTCTCAAAGCTAGAACAAAGTATCCTCAAATTCGTATGGAACCACAAAAGACCCTGAATAGCCAAAGTAACATTGAAGAAGAAAACCAAAATGGGATGCATCACAATGCCAAACTTTAGCCTCTACTCCAAAGCTGTCATCATCAAGACAGTATGGTATTGGCACAAAAACAGACACATACACCAATGGAATAGAATAGAGAGCCCAGAAGTGGGCCCACTAATGTATGGCCAATTAATTTTTGACAAAGTTGGAAAGAGTATCCAATGGAAAAACAACAGCCTCTTTAGCAGGTAGTGCAGAGAACTGGACAGCAACATGGAGAAGACTAAAACTAGACCACTTTCTTACACCGTACACAAAAATTAACCCAAAATGACTGAAGGACCTGAATGTGAGACAGGAAACCATCAACAGCCTTGAAGAGAAAGTAGGAAACAGTCTCCTTGACCTCTATTGACCGCAGCAATTTCCTACTCGACACATCCCCAAAGGCAAGGGAAATGAAAGCAAAAATGAACTATTGGAACCTCATCAAGATAAAAAGCTTCTGCAAGGCAAAGGAAACAATCAAGAAAACTAATAGGCAACTGACGAAATGGGAAAAGATTGTTGCAAATGACATATCAGATAAAGGGTTAGTATGCAAAATCTACAAGGAACTCACCAAACTCCACACCTAAAAAATGAGTAATGCAGTGAAGAAATGGGCAGAAGACATAAACAGACACGTCTCCAAAGAGGACATCCAGATGGCCTACAGGCTCCTGAAACAATGCTCAACATCACCCATCATCAGGGAAACACAAATCAAAACCACACTGAGATACCACCTCATGCAAGTCAGAGTGGCTAACATGAACAAATCAAGAGACTATGGATGCTGGTGAGGATGTTGAGATATGGGCACCCTCCTACACTGTTGGTGGGAATGTAAACTGGTGCAGCCGCTCTGGAAAACAGTGTGGAGGTTCCTCAAAACGCTATCAATAGAACTCCCCTATGACCCACCAATAGCACTGCTAGGGATTTACCCAAGGGATACAGAAGTTCTGACACATAGGGGCATATGTACCCCAATGTTCATAGCAGCATTGTCAAAAATAGCCGAATCATGGAAATATCCTAAATGTCCATCACCTGGTGAATGGATCAAGAAGAAATGGTATATATATATACAATGGAATATTACATGACAGTGAGAAAGAATGAAATATGGCCATTTGTAGCAAAGTGGATGGACATCGAGGGTGTCATGCTAAGCGAAATATGTCAGGCAGAGAAGGACAGATACCATAACTTTGCACTCACTGGTCTAACAGTAGAAATGTAACAGAGGACCATGAGGAGGGGAAGGGGGAAAGAGAGTTGGGGAGAGAGGGATGCAAAACATGAAAGACTATTGAACAGTGAAAACGAACTGAGGGTGAAGGGGGAGGGGGAGGGGGGAAGAGGTGGTGGTGATGGAGGAGGGCACTTGTGGGGAAGAGCACTGGGTGTTGTATGGAAACCAACTTGAGAATAAACTATTAAAAATAATAATAAAATATATTAAAATAAATCACATCCCTTGAAATAATTTTCAGATACTGAGCAAAAATAATAGGAAGATAACAATGGGATGAAAATTGTTTTAATGTGTAAGAACTAGAATTGGAAATATAATTTTTTTCAAATGTATTTAAAAAATTCAAAATTCAAAATTTAAATGTTTCTGTTTAGAGTTACACCAGAACAATTGCAACATCATATGTCTAGTAATTTTATATTTTTACTTGAAGGTAAAACATTTCTATAGAAATGTTAAGCATGTTTGTTGGTGTGCAGTTGTAAATAATGAGTTTGGGTTGAAATGAATATTTCAACTCTTTGGTACTCTGTCTCGAAAGTTGGTACTGTCACTTGAAATACCAATTCCTCCATTGGTATTCTCAAAGTTCATGCCATGCAGTTGTCTAATAGGGAAAAGCACTTTTAAATGATTTCCTTCTGATACTTACAGAACATAACCCTTGTACTAGAATTTTTGTATGAGTTTTAATTTTCCATTTCACAGCAGCCAGTTTTATGTCATGTGGGGAACAAATTCAGGGTCATTCTTTTTAAATTTGAGACAATTATCTATACTGTTTAAGTAAAATGTAAACTGTGTGGGTACTTTAGAGTGGCTGTCAATATTGACTAAATTGACAGATCCATTACTCAACTTTATATTTCATTTGCCTTTGTACACATAGCCACAACTCAATTGGCTTAGTTAACTTACTCTGAAGAATTCATTGTCTATGAAAAACTAACTTCTAACATGATACAATTTAACAATAGAGTGGAAATATTGAGAGTGTGCAAACTTTGGAAGTAAGAATAACATTAAATTTGGTACTCAGATACTTGAGGGCAATTGTGGTTAGGTTCATTTTAATAATTTCAATGACTCAGGCAGATTTGTTCATTCAACAAACTTTCATTGATATTTCCTATGAGCTTTTCACAGTGCTAGATGTAGGGACACAATTTAAAATGTCAAGTTTCAGCCTTCAACAAATTCACAATCCATTGGGAAAATTAGACAATTATAGAGATAATTATGCACAGTATTGTAAGTGCAGTCAGTGGTAGTGTTGTATAAAATAGAGTTTCAAGAAAATTAAGGTGGTAGCATTATGTAAAGTGCACTTGAGTTAAGGATATCAAATTAGTAGTATAAAGTAGATACTATTACTGTTCTTATTCTCTAAAAAAGGAAATTTCAGAGACATTCAGTAATAATCTAGGATCACCAGCTTATTCATTACTGTGTTCATTCATCAGAAACTTCTCTATGAGCCATGAATAGAGCAACAATCAAGATAGATTGGACCCTGTCTTAAGGACCTTATAAGAGAGCCAGAAGTGCTGTGGTAATTCAGAGAAAGAGATAATAGTACTGTATTTAGAATTGTAGTGGGGGCCATGGGCATAAATACTAAAATTATACTTTAAAAGGGTTCCTGGGTGGTTCAGTCAGTTAAGCATCCGACTTGGCTCAGGTTATGATCCTGCTGTTGGCAAGTTCCTGCCAGAGTCGGGCTGTGTGCTGACACTCAGAGCCTGGAGCCTGCTTCCTGTGTCTCCCTGTCTTTCTGCCCCTCCTCTGCTCATGCTCTGTCTCTCTTTTTCTCTCTCAAAGATAAACATTTAAAAGTAAGAATAATAAAATTATACATTAAAGAAGAAAGCTGAAAGTCAAGCTGTGTTTATCCTACTTCTCTATAAAAGGTAGCTCTCCCACATTCTGGCAGCGAATTTATGGAGGGTGAGAAGGGCTTTGTTGATGCTTTTATACACACACACACACACACACACACACACACACACACAAACACACACACACACACACATACATACATGAAACTGCAGGATTCATTGAGTTATATTGTCTGAGTGGGTGTTTACTTTAAAGTAACTTAGGACTGTGGCGCCTGGGTGGCTCAGTTGGTTGAGTGCGGACTTCTGCTCAGGTCATGATCTCAGAGTTTGTGAGACTGAGCTGCACTGAGCTTCCGGCTGTCAGCATATAGCCCACTTTGGATCCTCTGTACCCGTCTCCCTCTCTCTGCCCCTCCCCAGTTCTCTCTTTCTCTCAAAAATAAAACATTAAAATACTTTAGGACTGTGGAGTTTCGTGATTTCCTTGTAGATTTTGGATACTTGCCCTTTATCTGATATTTCATTTGCAACTATCTTTTCCCATTCTGTCGGTTGCCTATTAGTTTTCTTGATTGTTTCCTTTGCAGTGCAGAAGCTTTTTATCTTGATGAGGTCCCAAGAGTTCAGTTTTGCTTTCATTTCCCTTGCCTTTGGGGATGTGTTGAGTAGGAAATTGCTGCGGTGGAGGTCTAGGAGGTTTTTTCCTACTTCCTCCTCGAGGGTTTTGATGGTTTCCTGTCTCACATTCAGGTCCTTCAGTCATTTTGAGTTAATTTTTTTGTATGGTGTAAGAAAGTGCTCTAGTTTTAGTCTTCTGCATGTTGCTGTCCGGTTCTCCCAGCACCACTTGCTAAAGAGGCTGTTGTTTTTCCATAGGATACTCTTTCCTACTTTGTCAAAAATTAATTGGCCGTACATTAGTGGGCCCACTTCTGGGTTATCTATGCTATTCCATTGGTGTATGTGTCTGTTTTTTGTGCCAATACCATACTGTCTTGATGATGAGAGCTTTGTAGTAGAGGTTAAAGTTTGGCATTGTGATGCCTCCCGTTTTGGTTTTTTTCTTCAATATTACTTTGGCTATTCGGGGTTTTTTGTGGTTCCATACGAATTTGAGGATACTTTGTTCTAGCTTTGAGAAGAATGCTGGTGCAACTTTGATGGGGATTGCATTGAATGTATAGATTGCTTTGGGTAGTAATGACATTTTCACAATGTTTATTCTTCCGATCCATGAACAGGGAATATTTTTCCATTTCTTGGTGTCTTCTTCGATCTCTTTCATAAGTTTTCTATAGTTTTCATCATATAGGTCTTTTACATCCTTGGTTAGGTTTACTCCTGGGTATTTGATAGTTTTTCGTGCAATTGTGAATGGGATCAGTTTCTTGATTTCTCTTTCGGCTGCTTCATTTTTGGTGTATAGGAATGCAACTGATTTCTGTGCATTGATTCTGTACTCTGCAATTTTATTGAATTCATTGATCAGTTCTAGAAGGCTTCTGGTAGCGTCTGCCAGGTTTTCCATGTAGAGTATCATGTCATCTGCGAAAAGTGAAAGTTTGACTTCTTTACCAATTCTGATGCCTTTTATTTCCTTTTGTTGTCTGATTGCTGATGTTAGGACTTCCAGCACTATGTTCAACAACAAAGGTGGGAGTGGGCACCCCTGTGGTGGTCCTGGTTTCAGGAGGAAAGCTCTCAGTTCTTCCCCATTGAGGTTGATATTAGCTATGGGCTTTTCATAAACTGCTTTTATAATGTTTAGGTAAGTTCCTTCTATTCTGACTTTCTCAAGGGTTTTTATTAAGAAAGGGTGCTGTACTTTGTCAAATGCTTTTTCTGCATCTATCGACAGGATCATATGGTTTTTATCCTTTCTTTTGTTAATGTGATGGATCACATTGATGGATTTGCGAATACTGAACCAGCCCTGTAACCCAGGAATGAATCCCACTTGATCAAGAAATGGGCAGAAGACATATACCGACACTTCTCCAAATAGGACATCCAGATGGCCTACAGGCACATGACACGATACTCAACATCACTCATCATCAGGGAAACACTAATCAAAACCACACTGAGATACCACCTCATGGCAGTCAGAGTGGCTAAAATGAACAAATCAAGAGACTATAGTTGCTGGTGAGGATGTGGAGAGACAGGCACCCTCCTACACTGTTGGTGGGAATGTAAACTGGTGGAGCCGCTATGGAAAACAGTGTGGAGGTTCCTCAAAAAACTATCAACAGAACTCCCTTATGACCCAGCA
>NC_043717.1:87488151-87489857 GCF_006229205.1 Suricata suricatta
GGTGAGGATGTGGAGAGACAGGCACCCTCCTACACTGTTGGTGGGAATGTAAACTGGTGGAGCCGCTATGGAAAACAGTGTGGAGGTTCCTCAAAAAACTATCAACAGAACTCCCTTATGACCCAGCAATAGCACTGTTAGGGATTTACCCAAGGGATACAGAAGTGCTGATATATAGGGGTACATGTACCCCAATGTTCATAGCAACATTGTCAGCAATAGCCAAATCATGAAAAGATCCTAAATGTCCATCACCCGATGAATGGATCAAGAAGATGTGGTATATATATATATATATATATATATATATATATATATATACACACACACACAATGGAGTATTACATGGCAATGGGAAAGAATGAAATCTGGCCATTTGTAGCCATTTTCTATACAATGGGATACTACATGGCAATGAGAATGGATAAATCTGGCCATTCATAGCAACGTGAATGGACCTCGAGGGTGTCATGCTATGCGAAATAAGTCAGGCGGAGTAAGACAGATACCAGAAGTTTGTATTCATAGGTCTAACAGCAGAACAGGAGAAACCTAATGGAGGACCATGGGAAGGGGAAGAGGGAAAGGGAGTTGGGGCGAGAGAGGGATGCAAAACCTGAGAGACTATTGAATACTGAAAAGGATCTGAGGGTTGAAGGGGGAGGGGGAGGGTGAAAGAGGGGTTGGGTATGGAAGAGGGCACTTGTGGGGAAGAGCACTGGGTGTTGTATGGAAACCAATTTGACAACAAACTATTTTAAAAATTTTATTAAGCCCAAAAGTACATTCCATGTACAACACATCTGTAGCTTTTTGACCCTGCATCTCTTCTTCACTGAAAATTTTACCTCAAGGCTTCCATTTGTTTCAGTGTGAGCCATTCATGCAAGGTGGATCTGAGGATACAGAGAAGAACTTAAAAAATTGATAAATAAGTTCCCAAGAAATATTAGTACTTTAGGTGGGATTTAGCCTGAGAATTACTTTCTCCTGGTAGGAGCTTCAAAGTTGAGGATAGGTAGCCTCTATTTTCTAATCACTGGAGGCTGCTGATATTTACCAGAAGAACCTGACATTCACAGAATTGCCAAAATGGCTTAGGTTTATTTGTTACAATGGGGAATTCATTGCCAAAGGTGAACTAGGATCAATAATTCCCCAAATATTAATCTATCCATGATTAGAATATTGGGGATCAGTGGAAAGAAAAGAATTGATGTTAGGCGGTAGCTTTGTAGGCTTCTTCTTTTCTATAGGTTTATCCTCTAGGTTAGGCAGAGCAACCGTACATTGCTTTTTCTCCTGAATGCTTCACAAACATAGTGAAGATTCATTATTTCAATTCAACTAATACTCATTCTATTTCGTACTTAGGGTATTTGATGATTAACCTTAATATTATTCAACACTGACTGCATACTGAAATTAAATGATATGGACTTCTAACTTCTAATTGGTTGTAGATTTTAATTAAGACTTTTCATAGCATTGCAAATTTTACTTTTAGTTTTACCAATGGTTTCCAGATCTCTCTCTCCCATCATTTGTCTTGCAATTTAACCTTTTCTTTCTATATTGCAACTCTGGAAATTGTATACTCTTTTTTTTATTTTTTTATTTTTTTTCCATAATATTTTATTGTTAAATTGTTTTCCATACAACACCCAGTGCTCTTCCCCTTAAGTGCCCTCCACCATCACCACCAC
>NC_043717.1:87489957-87518721 GCF_006229205.1 Suricata suricatta
TTTTACCAATGGTTTCCAGATCTCTCTCTCCCATCATTTGTCTTGCAATTTAACCTTTTCTTTCTATATTGCAACTCTGGAAATTGTATACTCTTTTTTTTATTTTTTTATTTTTTTTCCATAATATTTTATTGTTAAATTGTTTTCCATACAACACCCAGTGCTCTTCCCCTTAAGTGCCCTCCACCATCACCACCACGACTTTTCCCCCCTTGGAAATTGTATACTCTTAAATCTCAAGCTAATAATTAACTGTTACATTGTTCAATCTAAATATTTATTCTTTTTCCAGGAAGCTACCGTTCTTCTCAGCCTATGGAAGGAATAGCCCTTAGAGGGCTTTAGCACTCTCCTTTTAATTCTTAAACCTTTCATTCATGGCAATTATGATTGCCTCACCACAAAAGAAGTTTTCTCTCTTTCTTTGGCTCTGAGATACAATAATATCTTATTTCTCCTATCTTTCTAGAACTCATATTCTTCTCACTCTCGGTGAATATTTTCCTTGGACATCTTCTGATCTATGCTTTGTAACTCTGCTCAACTCCTCCCTCTTTTAGGCCAGTCTCATCACTTTTATTTTATTTTATTTTATTTATTTTTAAAGTTTTTTAAATGGTTATTCATTTTTGAGAGATGGAGAGAGACAGTGTATGAGCAGGAGAGGGGCAGAGAGAGAGGGAGACACAGAATCTGCAGCAGGCTCCAGGCTCTGAGCTGTCAGCAAAAAGCCCAACGCAGGGCTTGAACTCATGAACTGCAAGATCATGACCTGAGCCGAAGTTGGACACTTAACAGACTGAGCCACCTAGATGCCCCTATCATTTTTTATAGAATTTCATCAAAAAGTTCATCATAAGTTACATTATGAATAACATAAATAGGTAGCACATAGTGATTAGCTGAATACTGAGACCTGTAGTGGAGGAAAAATAATTTCCCCTCTAGTCTTCTAAACTTTTGTCTGAGGCTTCCATGTAATAAAAGATTAAGAAGAAAAAAGAAATAAATGAGTATCTAAATGGGTATATATCTATAAATGGAAGATACCCAGGAAAACTGAGTAATTCCCTGAAACAGTCCAAGCTGCCACCTAAAATACCATCTCCAGCTAAAAAAAGAAGATTTTGGAAGGTGGTGAAGTCAGCTATGGGGGTTACCAGGAAAAGCACAGTAAACAGGGTATAATTATTATGCAGACTTAGGCCATTGTTTTCTCCATTGGTAAGTTTCAAGAGATTAAATCATCATTCTCTTCCTGTTGTAGAGAGGGAGACACCTTGAAATGAATATTTTTCTTATACACTTCACCTTTGAAAAACACAGGTTTGAACTGGATAGGTTCACTTATATGTGGATTGTTTAAAGTACAGTATTGTACGTGTATTTGTCTTCCTAATGACTTTCTTTTTTTTAACAGTTATTTATTTTTGAGAGGCAGAGAGAGACAGAGTGTGAACAGGGGAAGAGCAGAGAGAGAAAGAGACACAGAATCAAAAGCAGGCTCCAGGCTCTGAGCTAGCGGTCAGCCCAGAGCCCAGATGTGGGGCTCGAACCCCAAACCATGAAATCATGACCTCAGCCTAAGTCAGAGCTCAACTGACTGAGACATCCAGGCGCCCCCCTAATTACTTTCTTAATAACATTTTCTTTCCTTTAGCTTACTTTAAGAGTACAGTATATAATACATATAATACATGTATTAATTGAGTGTTTATGTTATTGCTAAGGCTTCAGCTAACAGTAGGCTAAAGTAGTTAATTTTTTGGAGTCAAAACTTGTACATGGAGTTTTTTTTTTAAGTTTATTTATTTTGAGAGAGAGAGAGAGAGAGAATGAGAGAGCATGACTGGGGGAGGGGCAGAGAGAGGGGGAGATCGAGAATCCCAAGCAGGCTTCTCACTATCAGTGCAGAGCCCGATGTGAGGTGGAACTCAAGAACCATAAGATCATGACCCGAACCGAAATCAAGAGTTGAAAGCTCAACTGACGAGCTACCAAGGTGTCCCTATACAGGGATTTTTG
Source organism: Suricata suricatta (assembly GCF_006229205.1). Classification (NCBI taxonomy): domain Eukaryota; kingdom Metazoa; phylum Chordata; class Mammalia; order Carnivora; family Herpestidae; genus Suricata; species Suricata suricatta. The sequence goes on from NC_043717.1 coordinate 87,491,983, forward strand.
AGTGCATCAGGGTTGGTACCCTTAACTTATGCATTGTTCAAGCATCAACTATAAATGCAAATATTCCTTACTTTTAAAAAGGTAACTTCTACTTGGTTTTTGGAGTTTCTTAATAATAACCAGCTAAGATAATATTCATGCCAAAGAGGCATATTTGGGAATGGCAAATTCTATTCTCCTTCACAACCACATTGAAAGAGGAATTATATATACTGCTTAAGCTTCAAATCTGATATTCCTTTTAAAATTTTTTTTAAATGTTTATTTTTGAGAGACAGAGAGACAGTGTACAAGCAAGGTAGGGGTAGAGAGAGAGACATACACAGAATTTAAAGCAGGTTTCAGACTCTGAGCTGTCAGCACAGAGTCTGACGTTGGGCTCGAACTCACAAACTGTGAGATCATGACCTGAGTTCAAGTCAGATGCTTAACTGACTGAGCCATCCAGGCACCCCCAAATCTAATGTTCCTGAAACATATTATGAAAAATTATATGGTAATGGGACAAGCTAAAAGAAATGGATAAATTCCTAGAATCATACAGTCTTCCAAAACTGATTCAGGAAGAAATAGAAAATCTTAAGAGACTGATTACTAGTAACAAGATTGAATCAGTAATTTAAAAACTCACAAGAAATGAAAGTCTAGGACCAGAAGCCTCCACAAGTGAATTCTACCAAACATTTAAAGAAGAGTTAAGATGTATTCTTCTCCAGTTTCCAAAAAATAGAAGAAAGAGAACTTCCAAATGCTTCCTATGAGGCCAGCATTATCCTGATACCAAAACCAGGCCGACACTACAAAAAAAACAAAACAAAACAAAACAAAACAAAAAACCTACATCACAATAACAATATGAAAGATAAAAATTATATGATCATCTAAGTAGATGCAAAAAAATTTGACAAAATTCAACAACCATTTATGGTAAAAACTCTGAACAAAGTGGATTTAGAGGGAATGTATCGCAACATAAAAAAGTCCCTATATGAAAAACCCACAGCTAACATTATATTCAATGGTGAAAAACTGAAAGATTTTCCTTTAAGATCAAGAACAGGGGCGCCTGGGTGGCTCAGTCAGTTAAGCATCTGACTTCAGCTCAGGTCATGATGTCACAGTTTGTGAGTTCAAGCCCCGCACTCGGCTCTGTGCTGACAGCTCAGAGTCTGGAGCTGCTTTGGATTCTGTGTCTCCCTCTCTCTCTGCCCCACTCGTGCCCCCATTCTGTCTCTCTCTGTCTCCCCAAAATAAATAAACATTAAAAAAAAACTTAAAAAAAAAGATCAAGAACAACAAGAATATACACTCTCACCACTTTTATTCAACGTAATACTGGAAGTGTTAGCTGCAACCATCAGACAAAAAATAAATTAATTAATTAAAAAATAAATAAAAAGCAATGGTGTCTGAGTGGCTCAGTTGGTTAAGCATCTGACTTTGGCTCAGGTCATGATCTCAGGGTTCATGAGTTTGAGCCCTGTGTGGGGTTCTGTGCTGACAGCTCAGGGCCTAGAGCCCATTACAGATTTTGTATCTCCCTCTCTCCCTCCTGCTCACATTTTTTTTAAAGGTTTATTTTTTTTCCAGAGAGAGAAAAACACAGAGTGTGAGCAGGGGAGGGTCAGAGAGAGAGGGAGACACAGAACCTGAAGCAGGCTCCAGGCTCTGAGCTGTCAGCACAGAGCCCCATGCAGGGCTCCAACCCATGAACTGTGAGATCATGACCTGAGCCGAAGTTGGCAACTTAACCTATTGAGACACCCAGGCACCCCCCTCTCAAAAATAAACATTAAATTAAAAAAAAAAAAAGCATTGAAATTGGTAAGGAAGAGGTAAAACTCACTATTTACAGATGACAGAGTTGACATGATACTGTTTTTAGAAAACCCAAAGACCCCACCAAAAACTATTAGAACTAATAAATGGATGAGTAAAACTGCAGGATACAAATTATACAGAAATTGGTTGCATTTATATGTGTTAATAATGAAGTAGCAGGAAGAGAAATTAAAAACACAATCCCATTTACAACTGCACCAAAAACAATAAAATATCTACAAATAAATTTAACCAAGGAGGCAAAAGTCTTGTACTCTGAAAACTGTTAAGACATTGATGAAAGATATTGAAGGCAACACCAACAAATGGAAAGATATAACATGTCCATGGATTGGAAGAATTAATATTATTAAAGAGTCCATAGTACCCAAGGCAATCTATATATTCAATTAAATCTCTACTAAATTATCAATAGTATTTTTCACATAACTAGAACAAATAATCCTCAAATTTGTACAGAACCATAAAAGACCCTGAATTGCCAAAGCAATCTTGAGGAAAAAAGAACAAAACTGGAGGTATCACTATCCTAGATTTCAAGATATAGGACAAACTATAGTAATCAAAAACAGTCTGGTACTGGGTCAAAAACAGACACATAGATCAATAAAACAGAATAGGGAATCCAGAAATAAACCCATGATTACATGGTCAATTAATCTTCAACAAAAGAAGTAAGAATATACAATGTGAAAAAGTCTCTACAACAAATAGTGTGGGGGAAATTGGACAACAAAATTCAAAAGAATGAAATTAAATCACTTTGTCATACCACACACAAAAATAAACTAAAAATAGATTAAGGACCTAAATGTGAAACATGAAACCATAAAAATCCCAGACAGTAACTTCTCTGACATTGGTTGGAGCAACTTTTTTTCTAGATAGGTCTCCTGAGGCAAGGGAAACAAAAGCAAAAGTAAACTATTTGGGCTTAATCAAAATAAAAAGCTTCTGCTCAGTGAAGGTAACAATTAACAAAACTAAGAGGCAACCTATGGAAGATATTTGCAAATGACATATTCAATAAAGGGTTAGTTTCCAAAACATGTAAAGAACTTATGAAACTCAACACCCCAAAAAAGACATAATCCAATTAAGAATAGGCTTAAGATATGGAAGAAGACTTTCCCAAAGAAGGCATACAGATGGAGTAGAGACACATTAAAAGAGCCTCAACATCACTCATCATCAAGGAAATGGAAATCAAAACTACAATGAGATAGCACCTCACACCTGTCAGAATGGCTAAAATCAACACTTAAGAAACAGCAAGTATTGGTGAGGACGTGGAGAAAAAGAACACCCGTGCACTGCTGGTGGGAATGCAAACTGCTGCAGCCACTCTGGAAAACAATATGGAGGTGCCTCAAAAAGTTAAAAATAGAACTACCCTCCTACAATCCAGCAATTACACTACTGGTATTTACCCAAAGAATACAAGAATGGTAATCCAAAGGGATACATGCACCCCTATGTTTATAGTACCGTTCTTTACAATGGCAAAGATATGGAAGCAGCCCAAGTGTCTACAGATTGATGAATGGATAAAGAAGATGTGATATATATATGTAGATATGTATATGTATGATATACATATATACGAATAGTATTCAGCCATGAAAAAAAGTGAAATTTTGCCATTTGCAATGACATAGATGGAGCTAGAGAGTATCATGCTAAGTGAAATAAGTCAGTCAGAGGAAAAGAAATATATGATTTCACTCATATGTGGAACCTAATAAACAAAGCAAATAAGCAATGGGGGGAAAAAGTGACAAAGCAAGAAACAGACTTTTAATTGTAGACAGCACTGATGGTTACCAGAGGGGACATGGGTGGGAAGGATGGGTTAAATAGGTAGTGGGGATTAAAGAGTGCACTTATTGTGATGAGCACTGGGTGATGTATGAAATCATTGAATCATTATATTGTACACCTGTAATTAATATAATACTATATGTTAACTAACTGGAATTAAAATAAAAACTTTTAAAAAAGCAACCAAATAATCCAATAAAAAATTGTCAGAACACCTGAATAGACAAATTCCATATGATTTCACTTATATATGCAGTCAAAAAAACAAAATAAATGAACAAATCCTCCTCCACCCCAAAGAACAGAGTCAAAGAAACAGAATAAAACACAAGAAAATAGACTGGTGGTTGCCAGAGAGGAGAGAGGTGGGGGGATGGAGGAAACAGGTGAAAAAAAAGGCAATTAGGAGATTTGGTATAGTAGGGAACCAGAGTAAATGGATAATTTCATAGATGACATTTGAGAGTTCTTGGAATAAAAGTGAAAACAAACGTCCTGCAGGAATACAGCTTAAACAGGATCACGAAGTAAGGATGTCAGTGTTAACATTACTGTTCTGAGAAATTCTCGCCTAGGAAGATAATGTTGCAAAAAACTTTATTGTTTGTTTCAGAAACTTTCTGAGAAGTTATCTATCTAAACAGTAATCTGGCTCAACTAGGTGCTCTTCTCAAAACAAGAGGTCACTCGTCGGGGTAAATATCCCCTTTCTCAGATTGGTAAATCACTCAGTGGGAAAACTGCTCACTTAATCAAATGATTGCTCAACGAGACTTACTTTAAAACTCTTGCCTTGTTGTATTCACCAATATATACATTTAAAAATCTATTATCACAGGGATGCCTTCAACTTCGACTCAGATCATGATCTCGCGCCTCATGAGTTGAAGCCCTGCATCAGACTCTGTGCTGACACCTCAGAGCCTGGAGCCTGCTTCAGATTCTGTGTCTCTCACTCTCTCTGACCCTCCCCTTCTTGAGTTCTGTCTGTCTTTCTGTCTCTCTCTCAAAAAGAAATAAACATTAAAATTTTTTTTAAGTTTGTATAACACATTTTGTTCAATTCTAATCAGATCCTTATTTTGAAAGTGGTACTTTAAATCAAACCCTGAAATTTTATAAACTTCTACGTTTGCCTTTCCCCTTCCATGATACTACTAACGTCTTGTGAAGATAGAATTTCCACTTATTACAACAAGTAACACATTCTGCTTTGTTTGACCAAGACATTTTTGTTGGTGGTCTTTTTTTTTTTTGTAAGTTTATGTATTTATTTCCGAAAAAGCTAGAGAGTGAACAAGGGAGGGGGAGAGAGAGAGAGAGAGAGAGAGAGAGAGAGAGAGAGAGAGAGAAAAGAGAAAATACCAAGCAGGTTCTGCAGTGTTAGGCCTCCTTATTGGTGGGTTTTTTTTGAGTCAGCAGTCGTATATGTGATAGTTAAAATAACGAGAGTAAGAGGTCCCTGGTTAAGCTTCTGACTTCAGCGTCCTTATCTCATGGTTTGACAGCTCGGAGCCTGGAGCCTGCTTCAAGTTCTGGGTCTCCTTCCCTCTCTGCCTTTCCCCTACTCACCCTCTGTTTCTCTCTCTCTCAAAAATAACTAAACATTTAAAAATATTTTAAAAAATAAAATAATGAGAATAAATGAAATTTTTAATGAATATATATGGCATGAGACTAGAAGAAGGGCAAGGAGACCATTCACAGAGAATGAGACGAAGAAAATGAGCTAGAGAAAACCACACATAGGTACAAAAAATAGGATTTTATCATCTATTAGATGCAAGCAATGAGAGAGGACTTCTTTCTTGATGGGGTGATCATAAGTGTCATGTATTAAAAGTTTAGAATAGGGGCGCCTGGGTGGCTCAGTCGGTTAAGCATCTGACTTCGGCTCAGGACATGATCTTACAGTTCGTGGGTTCAAGCCCCGCATCGGGCTCTGTGCTGACAGCTAGCTCAGAGCCTGGAGCCTGTTTCAGATTCTGTGTCTCCCTCTCTCTCTGACCCTCCCCCTCTCGTGCTCTGTCTCTCTCTGTATCAAAAATAAATAAAATATTTAAAAAAAAGGTTTAGAATAATATGGATTAACAGGAGACTTACAAACTTGTTTAAAAGAAGTCTGAGAAATCTCAAATAGAACGGTTAGGCATGGAATGAATATATGGCTATTAGATGTGGTCTATCCTAAATCTAAATGAATTTGAGAAAAGAAAAAGTGAAAATATGCTACTAGAGATGAAAGGAGCCCCCATGTCAAATGTGGCTTAGTGACGCTTCCAGTGGAATGGAGCATTCGTGATATTAGAGAAATCATGTAATGGTTTGAATTATTTTGACCAGAGGTCAAACCTTTTCTGTAAAGGGCTTTCCTGTCTCTGTTACAACTCTGTTATCATTATAAAGTCAAGGAAGCAGCAAGTACATAAACATTTGGGAGTGGGTGGATGTGTTCCCGAAAAACTTAATTTACAGTATTAGATGGCAGGGTGGGGTTGGTCCCTGGGCTGCAGTTTGCAGATCCTTGATTGATACTAAGGAAATGTATGAAACAAAAGAAATGTTTGGCAAGCCAAAATAGATACAATATGAGTAGACATTAAACAAATGCACTAGAACTGAGCAACCATTCAAAATGTTTATGAAGGGTACCTGAAATTCAGTGTCTGAAGGCAACTTTTTATTTCTCTCAAAAAACATATTATAGGGCTGTGGCTGGTATCTGAACTGCATGCATTTTGATTGCCATATTTGGTCATCCTACACTAAAATAAGTAGGATATGTGACACCATATTTTGCATTAAATGTATGCTTCCCGATTAATAGCCTTGGTCAATTTAGAATTTTAATCAATTCATTCTGCTTTGCTATTCAAATCTCTTGAAAACTAGAATAGAAAAAAGTTAAGGTAATTACTACAAAATCCATTGAACACTTCTAAATTCACATTCAGCCTTAAATAGTATTAATCCCCCCAGAAAGTTTGGATAGTGTTATTATTCTCAAATGGGAGCTAAATGGGGGAAAAGGAGATTTCAATGAGTGTTCTTTGTACAACTCAACTATAGAATTAACAGTTTACTTTGTAATGAATTTTAATTTTGATAATATATGAACCATACAAGTTTCATAAACTAGGTGCTTGCAAATAATGTGGTTGTGATATCAGTATTAATCTCAAAGCAGAATTAAATAAAGATACTTAGCAGTAACGTCATAACGAGTGTTGCCAGGATGCTTTTCTCATTTATTTAATTATGAAAGTGCACTATTATAGCATTGTGCATGCCTTTTATTTACTGCAGATTACACTGTTTTATTTAATTACCTGCTGGTATTTCTTATACTTTATTTTAACTTTGTATTAAGAAAAAAACCCAAATTTAAAATATAATTTATTACAAAATATAGGCTAAGTGCTTTACATTGCAACACTACATTTAGTCCTTACACCAAATCCTGTGAGGTAAGAATTGTTATTATCCCCATGCTACAGATAAGGAAAGTAAAGCACAAAAAACTCATGTTAACTTTCTAGTATTAATAGAGCTCATAAGTGGCAGAACATAAATTTGACCAAATTCTATTTGTCTCAAGATCCCAATCGGCTGTTCATCACATGCCATACTTTAGTGCTGTACCGGTTATGACAGGAAATTATCTTATCATTTGATAAAAATTAAAATATTATGTAATAATATGTATAGCATGTGTTCTATGAGACCCTTTTTGTAAGTATAGTTAATACAAACCTTCTACTGGATTCATCATTTCAACAAAATGGAATAGGATATAGCAAGAAATCAGGAATAGGTCTTTATGAACCATAGCACCAGACTCTGAATTTTTTGAAGGTAGGCATTAGGGTCTTGTTTACCTTTGTATCTCTAATGCCAGATGTGGGGCCAATCATAAAACGGAAAATACTAGATGTCATGGGGGAACCAGCGGTTGACCAACCACTTACCACTGTATAATCTTGGGTCAAGAATATACCCCAAATCTCAGTTTTATTATTTCTGAAATATAGTTGGTTGCTGGATAATTATAAAATTTGAAAAAGATACACATTTTAAAGTTTATTTTTATTTATTTTGAGAGAGAGAGAGAGAGAGAGAGAGAGAGAGAGAGAGAGAGAGAGAAAGCAGGGGATGGGCAGAGAGAGAAGGAAAGAGAGAGAATCCCAAACAGGTTCACACTGTCAGTGCAGAGTCCAATGTGGGGTTTGGACCCATGAACAGCAACGTCATGACCTGAGCTGAAATGAAGAGTTGGACGCTTAAACCACTGAGTTCTCCAGGTGCTCCAGTTTTTTTTTTCTTTATGGAGCTTGCCATCTAATGTATGGAAGGCACACCTGTAATGATATTCATCTTACCTTGCTCACAGAATTGATATGGTCAAATGAGTTACTGTATATATCTGACAAATTATAAATACTCTACAATGACTACCATTATAATTTCAATGATTTAAAATTTTCAACTATCTATAAGTCTGGTTATTTTGGTTGCAAGAGATAGAAATCTAACTCCAACTAGCTTAGGAGGAAAATGAATGTATAGGAAGTATAGTATAGTTCTCTGAATCCAGAGAGGGAGAAAACTGCAGGAACAAGACAACTCTAGGAAGCTCAGGTATGTAAAGTAGGGTTTCAATGCCATGGGTCTCTTTTTTTTTCCTTCTGCCCCTCTCTCCCTTTGGCTTGGGAACTGGTTCTTCCCAGGCTTCTGAACTTGGTAGAGAAAATATCTTCTGATACCTCTAGTGTCATATCCTCATAATTTTTTTTATATCCTTGACTAGAGGTAAGAGAGAAATTTTGCCACCACTGACAGCTGAAAAATCCTGAGGAAAGACTTTGCTTGCATGCAAGGATGGCATGTTCATCTTGTGCAAATCAGTGGAGTCACATAATTGGGTTGCATTAAAGGTTTCAGCCCGTGTCATGTGTTCATTCATTTTTACAAGAAATGGGGTTGGGAAAGTATCTAGAGTAGACAAAGGCAATAATTTCTATAATACCATAGCTTCATTTGTTTACTCTCCTCTGCTCATGCCCATGCTCCAATGTGCCATTGGATTTGATTTACAAAACACACATCCACACACAAAAGTGTTCAGAATTTCCCGTTGGTGACAGCAGAACATTAAGTCAACTGTGGAGCCCTTTCTGGGATCAGGCCTCTTTACTACACGGTTTATGCACATATAAAGCCTATCTTGCTTGTTTGCTCACTTGGGAAAATAGGTCCCTGCTTACTCTCTGAACATGTAGTTGCTCAAAAGTGTTTAAACATTGTTGAAAAAAGATCTGAAAAAATTCCTAGATTTGGGTTTACTCATGCACATGTGCATGCATACACACACACATACACATGTACACACCCCCCCCACATTCCTGAAACAAAAATGTCATTAAATAATACTGAACCTTACAATACAGTCTTTTCTTTTTATTTATTTTTTAATGTGTTATTTATTTTTGAGAAGGAGAGAGAACAAACAGGGAAGGGGCAGAGAGAGAAAGGGATAGAGGATCTGAAGGGGGCTCTGCACTGACAGTAGAGAGCCTGATGTGGGGCTCAAACTCAAGAGCCACAAGATTATGACCTGAGCCAAAGTGAGACACTCAACCAGCTGAGCCACCCAGGTACCCATTGTTTTTTTCTTTAAATGCTTGTCCTCATCTACTAAAGGAATACAATTTCCTTGAAATGTGACCAACTCATTGTGATTTGCCTGGAACTGTCCAGTCCTTTGTCCCCTCACTTCTGGCAAAAGCAAAATGTGTAGTCACCTTGCCTCCATGTCTCTCTTCTATAACTTCCCTTCTTTGCCTTGATTTATTTTCAACTTAAGCAATCTATCTCTGTGAAACCCTTTTTGATACTTCCAGCCAGAGGTCAGTGCTCTTTCTCTGCTCTAGTAGAGTGCTGGGTATAACTTCTTACAGAATTTACTGCATTGCTCCCTTGGTTGTTTCTCCCATTGGGCATGAGCTCCTTAGGGCAGGAGGTGAGGTTTTTTGTTTCTTTGTTTGTTTTTAAATCTCCATTTGCTTTGTGCCTAACATAGCGCTGGGTACATAAAAAGTAATGAATAAACACTTATTGAAAAGGAAAATGAAGCAGTGGATCTAAAATTGCTCTTTATCATGAGGATTGGGAAACTGAATTAAGCACGAATGGTCAATAATCCTTCACTTAGTAAGAAAATGAGCTTGGATGGTCATAGCTTCCTTAATAAATACTAAACAAATCGACCCACCCTTCAAATATTGGGATGAATTTAATTAATTCCTTATTTACTAGATTCCTTATTTCACCCTAACCTTCTTTCACTTAATGAGATGTGTTTTCTTTAACCTGCATATAAGAAATCCATTGCAGTCAGCAAACAAATGGTTTCCTTTTGTTTTGATAGCAAGTTTCCATATCACTGGACATAGTTGTAGAACTGTGATGTTACTGAAAATTCGACTGTATTATCTTCATATTACACAATAAGACTGTTTCCTAACCATGTTGATATCACTGAAAGTTGAGTTTGAAGGATGGAGATAAAGAGTAAGTCTGGATTTAGACTCAGTGAAAGAAAAATAAAGTTTTGCTTGAAAATTGCCTGCCTAATACTGACATAAGGCTGATGGATATAATCGATTTATCTGGTGTCATGAAAACATCTACGTTGAAAGGCTTTGATTCTAGTAAAGAAAAAGAAATAGTGAGTGTCTTGGTTTACACCAAGGAATTCAGGTTTGTGCATTGAAATGCATGATTTCATAGGTTGTAAGTTTGGTTTTGTAAGGATGCACCTCTGAACCAAAACGACTCTAATCATTAGACAATAGAAGGGCACACATTGCCCAAAGCAGGAGGGACCACCGTTGTAATACCCTTAACATTCCTAAGGGCAGGCCTAGAAATAGAAGCTATAGATAATCACTTATTGCTTAAGGCTAGGTACACCCTACGTGAGGGTCCTGGGTCTACTCTGTAATTGGTTAACACTCTAAATGTTGTAATTGGATAAACCTGCTGTCAATAATATTGTATAATAATGATTGAATCACTGTACCGGTGTCACAATTTCCTGTAACTCCCCCTTCCCAAACTCATAAAAGCCCTGCCCCACCTTTGTTTGGGGCTCTCAGCACGGATCCACCACGCCAGTAAAGTCTGCAAGCCCGAGTTTAGGCCCCGGCGAGCCTAAACCCGTAATAAAGCCCTTTGCTTTTGCATGTGTGACTTGTCTCCCTGGCGGTTTCTGGTTTTTGGGGACGATAAAGAAATCTTGGGTATTACAGTTTAATGACAGTATTATTATTAGAGTTCAACATTATTAAAGTATTATTTTATAGTTCAACATTGTTATGATTTTTGTTATTGAAAAAAATTAAAATACATTATATGAAGAACTATTTGTACAATCCTGATGTATTATAGAAATTTGCAGTGGTCACCTACTCATAAATATTTCTAATGTTATATCCTAAGTTAGCTTTTACTAGACTATTGCAATGACTCCTGGTACTGTGAGAAATAAGCCCACTGCCCCAATCAAAGGAGGGATGCAGAGACTTGAACCAGAGTGAAGCTAGGCTTTAATTAACATTCTTGCAAGAGTGATGGTCTGATGGACAGGCACACTGGGGGCAGTTACAGCAGGCAATTTATCGCCTAGCATGAAGTTCCTTCCCTGATTCCTCATTGGCTCAGTACTACAGAGGTTATGATAGGGAAAAATCTGGCTGACAGGACGGATAAAGAAATACTTTTCCTTGATCAAAAACTTCCCCTTCTGGGTTCTTCTTCCCACTTTGCTTGTAGTGGGCATTAATGAGGAATGCAGAAGTAACATTATAAATTGTTCCCTCTGCTGATCCCCTGGGCTCAGGCCTCTGGAGAATGATCTCTGAGCCCACGTGTAAAATAAACCTCCTGCCTTCCAAGATCTCCGAGTGCCACTTGGTTCTTCTTCCAGGTGGTCCAGACCAGATTCCATCACAGTTATAGCCTTACTAGGAAGTCATGTATGCCCATGTAAGACCAAAACAGTAGTCTGATTGGAACAAACATACATTCCTTGAGGTGACTCAGAAACTTCAGGTCTTTGGTTCATACTTGTTGGAAAGCCCATGGAAAATAAGCCTAAAAAATGGACAGGAAAAGAAGGACCAGGAAGAGAAGTGTTTAAGGGTTTGGGACTCCACTGGGGGTGAGGAGGCGTGGAGTTCATACATATTTCCAATAGGTTGTAAACCTATTGGTCACTAGACAGCACAGCTTTTATTTGGTATTTTTGAAAATGAATCATCTCAATTCTCACACTAACTTCCTGGAGTTAGGCCAAGCTTATAGGTTAAGGACATAATCCTCCCCGGACTATACTCACTTCAAACATCAGCCATCTGCTTGGTGGTTCCCAGGCCATGCACACTTCTGATCAATTGGCCATAAATTCAGGCTTTCCCACTACCCTCATCAAGTTCAATAAATTCACTAAAATGGATCACAAAACTCAAGAAAGTGCCACTTATGATTATAGCTTTATAATAGTAAAAAGTATAAAATCCAAGACCAGCCCAAACCAGAGATGTATACAGAAAGAGAAGCTTCCTTTCCTAGTGGAGTCAAGATGCATCATCTTCCTGGCACATTTATATGTAACAATATATACAGAGTATCATTAAACAGGGAAGCTCACCTGAGCTTCCATGTCCACACTTTTTAGTAGAGTTTCATCATATACACATGATTAATTAAATTATTGGCTATGTAATGGCACGCAACCTCCAGCCTCCTTTCTCTCCCCAGAGGTCACATGACTTGAAGCCTTAAACATCTAATCACATAGTTTCTCTGTAATGGCCATCTCTTAACCTAAGTCATCTCAGTTGGCTCCAACTATATAGGAGCCCACATGAGTCACCTTATTAACATAAACTATCAGAGCCTACTATGAATAGCAAAGACAGTCTTATCACTTGGGAAATTCTAAGAATTTAGAAGTTACCTCCCAGGAACTATGGATAAAGGCCAACCAAATTTTTTGTTAAACAACTATTCATTGATAAATTGGGAACTATTAAGATTTTTTTTCTGGGCTTACAGGCTAACAACATTCTTTATCTATAAAGCACACACACTTTTTTTATATGTACCAAACAGAATACACCAAAAGGAAAACAGTTTATGCATAAGCTGTTGCAAAAACACGTTGATCTATTTTTTTATCTATATTTTTGAATGAAGAAATAAGTCGAGAAAATAAGGATTTGGGGCCACTAAAGCTTTATTCTTAGGAGTGTCTTTCTTTTATTGGATAACTTTCACAACAACAAAACAGCTTCCTGAGTGCTTCACATTGTTCTAGATGTGTCTTGACATACATATGGAATATGCAACTACTAAAATTGCAGTTTATAGCATTTTCCTCTTTTTTTTTTTGCTCCATCTTCTTTTTCCAGGTGTCTTTATTTCTTCAGTTTCTTTCACACTTTAAGGGAGGAAGAATCATTTTCCCTTTATTCTTCTAAGGTTCTTGGCTGAGACTCCCCCCTATTGTTAAGGACAGATTAACAAGACAAAAACAAGGTTAATAGCGTGTATAACTCATGTATACATGGAAGATATCCAGAAAAAATGAGAAATATTGCCAAATGGCTGAAGCCATCACCTTAAATATCATCTCCATCTACAGACAAAAGAAAGTGTTGCAGGGTGGGTGAGCCAATTACAGGAGGCTATGAAGAAAAGTACAGTAAACAAGGATATGACTGTTATGCAAATTTAGGTCATTGTCTTCTCCACTGAGGAGTGTTTGTAGAGATTTAGAGAAATTCTTCAGTTTCCATACCAGAGGAAGACACCCTTACAAATTATCTTTCCTTATAAATGTAACTGTCCTTTACAAAAGGATAACTCTAGTTGGTTCTTAAAGCTTCTCCTGTGTCTGCTATTTCTTAAATAATAATGAGTTTATGGAATTTGGAAGTATGGCATAGAGAATATAGCCCATAATGGTGTAATAATGTTCTATGGTGACAGGTCGTGACCACACTTATCACGGTAAGCATTGAGTAATGTATAGAACTGTCAAATCACTGTGTTGTATAACTGAAACTAATATAACATTGTAATGTCAACTATACTTCAATTTAAAAAAATTACCAGTTTAATGGAATCCTTTTGCTGAAGAGGCATATTTTGGGATGGCAAATTCTGTTCCCCTTCAATACCTTGGTTAACCTCAGACTTTTTGGAGTCAGACTACCTAGGTTCAAATTCCTGCTCTTCCATTCACTAGCTGCATGGCATTGGGCAAGTTATGTGGCCTCTCTATGTCTCAAAAGGAGTACCAAGCAAAGGTTTATTAGAATATAACATTAGAAAGCAAAAATAGTAGGTAAGCTCTCTTTACAGGGAGGGAACATTGGAAAGTGAAGACTATAGGCAAGGGTGCTTGTTTTACAAGGTTCTGGTCAGCCTTCCCTCTTCCCTTCCCCCTTGTTCCTTCTTAGGCTTTACCCATATTGGCCTGATATCTCTAAGTGCTAGGTTGTCCATTCCTGATTGGCTCATTTTCATTGTATCTGGGGTGGTTTAAGGCTACACTTAGGTCGTTTGTCAAATTCCTCAGGGAAACCTGAGGGGGAGTAAGTGAGGTATGTTACATTCTTAAGAGGAATCTTAGGCCTGAGGGGGTTTGGTGTGGTCAGATGCTCCCGGCATTCTTCCAAAATAAATGTTTTTCCCCACCCAGGGATCTCAAGTCCTAATCTTTTCCTCTCTGCCTACTGAATCCTATCTTCTTCTATCATAAATGTTCCTTTGAGATCAGCTAGTATGAACTTTATTCTCCTTGACTTGTGAAGGTAGACAACAAAGTACATATTTCAGAAGTTCAAGGGGGGCAAAATAACTTGCCAAAAGTCACACAGTGAGTGGCATAGTTGTGATTAAAATCCTCATTGTATGTTTCCAAGCTGAGTGCTCTTTTTACCACGCTTTACTGCATTAAGTTGAATGCAATTTATAATCCTTCCAAAGTAGTACTCTCAGAATCTTGGGTAAAAAAATTCAAAAGAATTGTGCTGAACAAAATTCAACCTAGGAGTACCTTCTCTAAGTATATGCAAAAGAGCATGACTCAGTTTCTTCAAATGTGAGTTTATGTACCTAAATTTGGGAAAAGATTTCTGTACATATCTTATGGTGAGTATATTTATATTTTTTAATTTTTTTGTTATGTTCCCTTAAATTGATTCCTCTTTTGCTCAGAACATTTTTATTTTTTCTTTCGCTTTGGTTGTTGACAGATTTATTTTCAATTCAGTACAGCTCACTGAATTGCAAAGGAAAATAATGAGTGTGAAAGTGTTACAGTACACCCACATAGCCCTTCCACCTGGTTGCCTTATCCTTCCTAACAGACACAACCCCAAAGTAAACCATGTTGCTCAAAAACAATGATGAAAGAAAAGTGGGAACAGTCTGGTGCGATATTCTAATTCAAATGCTATCTTGAATGCTTTTCAGGGACCGTTGTGATAAGGGCTGACATTCTGTGATGAACAACGCAGCACTTTCAAATTGGAGTTTGTGGAATGCAAGTCCACTTGAGATACTAAGTATCTTACAAAGAGATAAGTTTTGAGGGGCTAATAGACAAGTTTGAGTTAGAGCTTTTTAAAAAAAATATTTCTTGATTTCCTAGTACCTTTCACATGCCTTGGAATATATCTTCAAGAACACTTTGGGAAACATTACAACAAGATTTTGATAGTGCAAGGGTTCTTAACTTGGAGTTTGAATGTTTTAACTGAAATTTTTGTTAAGGTAATTGTAGATATACATGCATTTGTAAAATATAGAGAGGTTCTATGTACCCTTTATCCAATTTCCCCCAATGGCAATATCTTGCAAAACTACATAGTACTGTATCATAACCAAGACATGAATAATTAGTTACACTACTGATCCTATTCAGATTTCTCTAGTTGTATATCCATGTGCATGTGTGTGTGTGTGTGTGTGTGTGTGTGTGTGTGTCTATGCATGTACGTTTAGATCAATACAGGTTTATTACACCTGTAGATTCAAGTATCTGGTCCATGAATTTTCATCAGGAAATTATTACTTCTTTGTTTCCACTACTCTATTACTGAAGATTAGAACTTCAATAGTCATTTTAGGTTAAAACAAAACAAAACAAAACAACAAAACAACAAAACAACAAAAACCCACACAGTTGTATTAGCAGTACCTGTAACTTTTTCATCAATAGAAGTCACATTATAGTGCTTGTAATTATCTCAAAACAGCATTTATGGTAATTACTACAAAATTAGAATAACTATTAAATCTGTCAATAGATCTTATTACTTAATGCTTTAATGAACATGTATTTTACTATATGTATCACAATTTTCAAATAATTTGATAACTTTACTTCGGCATATTTGGTTTCTTTGTAATCCTATGTATTTTATTTATTTAAAAATATTATTTTGAGAAGTTCATAAGCTTCATCATACTGTCATAAGAATCTATGGCACAAAAAGGGTTAAGAACTTCTAGTGTAGTTAAGAAAATACACACTGAAAAGAGAGATAGAAGAGGTTGTTTTCATTTCCATCTCTGCTAGTTATTATCTATATAGTGTAGACAAGAATGTAAACTCTGAGTCTTAGTTTCCTCACCAGTAAAATGAGAGCGAGAAAAATTAGCTGCTATGGTTCCTTTATAGCTCTAAATTTCTCAGAAGCTTTTATATAAAAGGAAAGAAGTCATCTTTCCATTATGTTCTGAACTAGTTCAGATCTAATAAAAATAAACTTTTTTCTTTGAGTTTTTAATGATATATGGATAAATTAAATATTTTTCAGAAAATAGCTTCAAACTATTCATTCAAATTCATTCAAAAATAATCTTTATTCATGCTCTACACATAAATAGAACTGTGCACCTGGAGTTTTGGAAGCACCTAAGAAGATTAAGAAGATTAATTGTTAATTAGCAATTAATTGTTTCTTTGTTAACAATTGATGGACAAAACTAATCTTGGAAGGAATTGTTATCAGCAAAGAATTCCTAGAGGAGGAATTTGAAATTGAATTCAGTTGAGTTGAACTGGCCATTTGAATTGAGTTTTGCAAAGGCTCTAAGGGAAGGGCATTCTAGACAAATGACATAAGTAAATGCACTGAGCAATGAGAGAGCATAATGAACTTAGAATACAGCAAGCCCTTGTCTGTATCTTGTGAGAAGGTGAAAAGATGACTCTGGAGAGATAGTTTGAGGCCCTATTGTCACTGAAGGCCTTCTATGCCTTCTAGGCCAGGCTAAGAGATCATGCATTTTATTGAGAAGTCAGTTGTGGGGCTGATAAAGTCCTAAGAAATAAAGATGACTTAATCTCATTTGCAATCTATAAGGATCTTTGATCCTTATCAAAGACTGAAGGTAGAACAGAAGGGAAATAAAGATGGAGGTAAAGAAAATAGGAGGCTTCCAAAAGTTCAGTTATAATAAAATTGAGGGCTTAAAATAAAGATATCTTTGTAGAGGTATACAATATAAAATGTACTTGAAAGAAATGAAGGAGGATTCAAGAAAGGCTTCCAAGTTTATAGCTCAGAAAGTTTGTAGTTAATGAAAGTAGGAAACATGAGGAACAGTAGATTGGGGAAATAGGGAGGAACAAAAAGTTGATTCAAATTTAAGACAGATTGACTTTGAAATAACTCCAGAACACCTACATGGAAATATTCAGTAGCTGGCTAAAAATTTTAATGTGAAGGTTAAAAGTGAAGTTTGGGCTCACAATATAGATGTGAGAGTTATCTTTATTTACATGTTAACTGATGCTACAAGAGAGGACACCGTCCTTGAAAGAAATTAGCAAAAGTGAAAAGAGGAAGGCAGTAGATTCCAAATTTTGTCGGCAATGAATTTCACTCATTAAAAAGTTTGGCCTGTATGCATGTGTGAGTGTGTTAGTATAAATGTATAGTGTATATTTTATAAGTATTTTTATTACAGATACCAACAAAATGTCAATATTAAAAAGAAAAGAATACATACAAATGAAAGTTCTAATATTTTCTACACTCCAATGCATCATCTTGTATACCTCCTGAGGTGTGTATACCTCACTGTGGGAATTAGTGGAGAATGGGAATAACAATGGAAAGCTGGAACCTTAAAGAATGAGTAAGAAATTGGTGGAGAGAACTCTGGGACAGTACTCCAAGTAGGGCGGGGATTCTAGGCAAAGGTATATAGGTAAACAGTGGGAAATGTAAGTAACAGAGCTACTGAAGCATAGAATGCAAAACAGGACGGGATGTAGCAAGAGTTTATTTGGAAGAATTTGATAGAAGTTAGGTCCTCAGGAGCTTGTAGGCCATGGTAATGGGATTCAAATGCATTCTCTATCTAATCAATGGGAAGCCAAAAAAGGTTTAAGGTAAGGGAATTAACAGGTTTCTGTTTACATTTGGCTCAAATCACTGGTAGTGGTGGGGATTGGAGAGGGTGAGTTGGGAATCAGTGAGATAGAATGAAAGATATAGAAAAATAGATTTGTGAAAATAAGTGAAATGAATTAGGTTTATTTCTCCTGGAGAATGGATGGCTAAGGAATGACTTGGTCATAGTCTTTCAATATCAGATTTATTATGTGAAAGATTTTGTTTAATCTGATCCCTAAGAAGTGGAAAAGAGGAAAGAAAATAAAGGTGAAGAAGTTTGAGTTGGATATCAAGCAAACTCTTGATATTTTAAGTGATGATTTATATAGAAAGTCTTTTTCTTTAGAGATTTCATGAGGAGAATGACATTAGTGGTTACTTTACGACAGGCAGACTATAAATGTCAGAGTTGTGGAAGTAGGACTATTGAGATTATTTCTTTCAAGAATTTGATGACAACTATTCTATGAAGACTAGATCCAACTTGAGGGCTGCCAGTTTGTGAAAAATATGGTTTAATCATCCACCTAGTTTTAATAAGGGGTACAAATCAGTTAGATGCTTCCAGGAGGCTCCGATATGCCTTGTGATACTCTGAGAAAGTGATCAACCAAATAGCAAAGCACTTAATGACAATTTACTACATTCTGGGCAAAAAACAAAGATTTACCATACAGTTTCTGCTCTGTGAGAGTTGATCATCTAGTTTGGGGAAACAGGACATATGTATGAGAAACTAAACATATAAGGGAGAATATAAGTGCAAAGATAACTTATAATTAGCCTATAAACTTCTGTTGTGTCATATTAGGTGTAACAGCACATTTAAAAATCTATGTGTTACTGGAAGTTTTCCTAATAATGCATTTCTGAGAAACGCAGGTCAGCAGAAGTGAATGTATCTTAGAATGTTTTCCCCCTTAATAGTTAAACCTGACATATCTAGTCCTGTTATGCCAAAGGGTAAAAAGTAAAAAGGTTAGAAATGAATAATGGTGCCATGAATTCTATTTGATAATTCAAGAATTAAATTAACATTTACTCTGAATATTATTCCATTTGAGTACAAATGGTTTATAGATTCAGCAGAATAAAGATGTTCTAGGATAAGTAAGTAATAGCTAACAATTTATTTGTTATTCTGAAATGAACATTTATAAGTATTTACATTAATGCATGCTGAGAGGCAGTGCAGTGTGATAGAAAGAGAACTGGACTAAGAATTAAGAAAATTTTTCCTGTTTTACTTCTTCCCCTAATTAGTTCTATGATGGTACTGATTAAAATACTATTATAGTAATACAATCTGTTTTTCCTAAGGCATAACAAATTGAATAAAATCATCATTACTTTAGGCCTAAGAAAAATATTGAGATTTGAAATCCACTTAAATGGAAAACATGATAAATGTAAAATAACGCTGATGAATGGCCTAAACAAAAAACTTAATGTTCAGCTACCAAGAATGTTTGACGTGATAGGTAATATGGTATTTGGATGAATAAAAGTAATGAGAGTATATGGCAAAATTGTGAGAGAAGAACATGATAATGTGTAAGAACTTGACTCCCCCTTTCACATAGGAAGCAGAGCTTTAAAAGTGACATACACAAACCTCCTTAAATAACACTATTTTATAGAAGGGCCATAAAAACAAAGAGAAATAGAGAAGATGAAAACATTTATTAAGCACCTATTATTTGTAAAAACCTCTATACTCTATCTTCCCAAGTTCTTTAACCTCCTGGGAAAGTAATATAGACCAATATTTCCCAGCCACCTGGTACAATTGTTAAAAATACAGATTCCCTCATCTCAGCTTACTTCCTGAATGATAGTCTCCAGAGAAGGGAGCCTGTTAATTTGTATCTTTTGCATGTGACCCATGTGATTCTGATGATCAGGCAATTTTAGAAAATAGTGCTGTAGACCCTTAATGTTCACAGAAAAACACATCCAGAGACCTTTGGAATTTCTCAATATGGCAAATACCACTTATAATCACTGTAATTTTCCACATAAAATTCTACTTTGCTGCCTAAGAACCATCACTTTCTTAGATCTTCTCATTTTCTCTTTCTCTTTATTTCTATCACCAGCACTAGCAGTTGGGTCTCTGGGGGTATTCTTTCACAATGAAACAAAAGTTCTATCACTTTGAAGGGGAGCTACTGAGCACATGAGCAAGAAAAGAACAGACATATAGATGTTAGCCATGTACTTCTCTGAGCAGGCAAGTGGAAACAGATATCTCACAGGTAAAAATTCTGACTAATCTTATTTTTCATAAATTTATAATATAATGTTTGTTAAATGTTTGTTGAGTAAAATTATGTGTAAGAATAAGTCTACAATACATTTGGCGAATTTGCAATTAATGTCATAGCCTTTTAGGTAGTGAAATGCTACGTTGGAGGTCGTAAAACAGAAAAAGCCATTTTCTGTAAAATCATTCTACCTTTCTGTAACATGAGCAAGTGAATTCAACCAGGGACTCTTTTTACCACTTTTAGGGAACCACTTTTAACATTTTTCTGACTCAAATGAATTGAAAGATGTGTCATACTGATTAAAGAAAGTAGGTATGACTTTTAAAGGTGAGTGAGCAGGACACTGATGAGTGTGCCATTTGAAGGAAATAACCCAAATTATATTCATAGGCTAATGGGATCCTAGTTTACCATTTACATCTATAGACAGGACCTGTGAGTCTGCCTAAGGTTGTCTTTCTAGGCACCCAAGGATGCTTAATCATATCTACCTGTTTTATTTTCTTTATAGCACTTCCCATGCATATTTTCCATGCATATTTTATTGTTTATTTCTTATTTGTTTGTTGTCTGTGTTGATTTCTCTCATCCCCAAAACAAGATGCAAACTGCATGAGAGTAGGTACCTTGTTTTTACTTGCTTTTATTTGTTGTGCTGAATTATCAGCTCCTAGAACAAAATAGACACTTATTAAATATTTGTTGAAAGCATGAATGTCCCAAAGGCATCAATTTAGTATGTTGCTGTGGCCAAGAGGTCAAGAAAATAATGAGCATAATCATGGTAGATATTAAACATAAAAATATAATGTTCTACCCTGTATGAAAATTAAAGATTTACTCCCACATCTAGAATATGTGGAGAAGTGGAGAAGTTCTAAATATAAGTATCAAGTTATCAGGATGATTGAAGAGCAACCTCTTTAAGAGTATAAAGAGTGGGCTCCTTTAGTCTGAGAAGATTAAAGCTGAAGGTTATGCATTGTAAGGGAAAGGGTAAGTTTAGAGATGTTCATCAAATCTTCATCTTTAATAGGAGTTACCCTTTGGAATGCCTTTATTCAATAGATATGCATTTTGTAACAGGAACTGTGCTAGATAATGGAGATACAAAGATCAACAAAATAAAGTAGTTCATAAGATAGAGGTAAAAAACCTGATGTGTGGATGTCAGTGAATGGTTTTTGGATAAGATGATACCTATTTTCAATATGAAAATATGGGTAGAAGTTAACCAGGTGGGGGCACCTGGATGGCTCAGTCTGTTAAGTGTCAAACTCTTGATTTTGGATTAGGTTTCAGAGTTCATGGGATCAGACCCCACATTAGGCAGTGTGCTGACAGTCCCAAACCTGCTTGGGATTCTCTCTCTCCCCCTTTTTCTGCCCCTCCCCTGCTTTCTCTCTCTCTCTCAAAAAAAAAATTACAAAAAAAAACTAGGTGAAGAATGTTTGGAAATAGGCAGGGATTTTTTTAGTTTATTTATTAATTTTTCATTAAATTTTGAGAGAGAGAGAGAGAAAGGAGGCAGAGAGAGGGGACAGAGAATCTGAAGTGGTCTCTGTGTTGACAGCAGAGAGCTTGATGTGGGGCTTGAACACATGAACTGTGAGATGATGATCTGACTCAAAGGCAGATGCTTAACCCACTGAGCCACCCAGGTGCCCTGTGGGGAGTTCTTGACAGCAGAAACAAAGGAAATACATGAGAAGCATGAAGACATGTGTGAAGGACGACAAACAGTTTCAGCATTGCTTAAATGTAGCATTTGATAGGGGAGTGGATGAAAAATGAGATTGGCAAGGCCAATAGAGACAATTATACTATATAAGAAATATAGATATTGAATGCTTTTTAAGCATGGTGCTTAATAAAAATAATAAGCTTTGAATAGTTTGAATAGTTTGGCCTGCATTTTTTAGGTAGATAAATTTGAAGGGAAATATGTAAGAGTTTTGGTGAACAGTTAGGAAGTTGTAGTATTAATCTAGGCAAATGATGATGGTTGCCTTGGATAATGGTAGTGTGGATATTAAAGTGGTAACAGATCCAAGGAATATTAAGGAGGACATAGCCACCAATTGGATATAGGTGAAGGGAAAGAGAAAAAGGAGTCCAGATGACTTTTAAATTTCTGGTTTTAATGATTGAGTAGATGATGACAGATGTCAAATAATTACAGAAGAAGGAGAGTATGGATTTAGCGATGAACTAGGTTGTGGTATTAAGATTTCTGAAAGATATGTACCATGAAATTTAGTACATATAAGTCTCATGCCTGAACAAGTGATAGAGTTTAGAGATAAAGATGTAGGAGTTATGAGTACATAGGCAAAATTTGAACATTTTATTAACTTTTATCATCTGTGGAAAAGTGTAAAGTGAGAATATAAGAGAAATGCTACATACTCTGGGAAACATCCAATACTTCCTGAGAAAAAAATGGCTGGAGATACACTAAATTACAGGAGTTTGGTATCATGAAGAGCAAGACTGAAGAATTTCAGGAAAGAAGGAGTTATTGTCATTACTAAGTACAGTGAAGAGGTCGAGTAAAGTAAGTGTTGAAAAATCTCTTTTGGATCTTACAAATAGGAGGCCATTTGTGACCTTAACAGAATCAGCTATAATACAGTAGTGAGTATAGGGCCCAGAATTAAGGAAATTGAGGATTTAGTGAGAAGCTAAGAGGGCAATATTTAGAATTAAAAGAAGGATGTTTCTTTCCTTTCATTTACATAGAGTAGGTAAAAGAGCACTGGAATATCTAACTTCTAAAGCATAATACAGATTGAAAAAAATTTTAGATAATTTTGTGACTTGCAGATCCATGGTATTTATTAATAAAAGAAAGATTCTGGGGGCATAATTAATCTGTGAAGTGGATAGATATAAAAGGCATTTCTTATGTTTTTATCATAACACTCATCCATAGGACCATTTGTAATGTGGTCTGGATTGATACCAAATGGATTACTATCACTCACAGCTTTATTTGCCCTATTGACAAACAAACAACTATAGATGCAGGGTTGGAAAAATATGACTGCATCCTGTCATATTTTTATTAATTTTCATTAATTTTCCTGTCAAATTAAAATGAAATCTGAGAAGGGTAATGCAACATTTTTCGCTCTCTGACAAAGAATATTGAGAAGATGGGGCACCTGGGTGGCTCAGTCAGTTAAGTGTCCGACTTCAGCTCAGGTCACGATCTCATAGTTCATGGGTTCGAGCCCCGCGTCGGACTCTGCTGACAGCTCAGAGCCTGCAACCTTCCTTCAAATCCTGTAACTCCTTCTCTCTCTGACCCTCCTCTGCTCATGCTGTATCTCTCTCTCAAAAGTAAATAAAAACATTAAAAAAAAAAAGAATATTGAGAAGAAAACAACAGAAGCAGGACCACAGGCATAGAGTAATAAATATTTTTTCTGGAAAATATAATCCACTAAACTTGACACTATAAATATGAACAATGCTGACCTAAATAGGTGGATAAAAAGCAACAGCATTCTATTAGAGCCACCTGAATTTAATTGTTAACTCTTATTAGGGATAGAAAGTCAATTTTTGAAGTAGAACATCAGGGAGGACTGTTACTTTAGTTACTATAGTAACGATAGTTTAATATGTTATTAATTTTTTTAAGAAAACAAATTCTACTATTTGTAATTTCTTTTATTTAGTTATTTTTTGTTGAAGTATAATTGACATGCAGTATCTTATTAGCTTCAGACGTATATCATAGTGATTTGATATTTTTATACATTATGAAATGACCCCCATGAGAAACCTAGTTACCAACTGTCACTACACAAAATTATTACAATATTATTGACTATATTTCCTATACTGTACATTATATCCCCATGACTTATTTATTTTATAACTAGAAGTTTGCATTTCTTAATCCCTTCACCTATTTCACCTACCTCCTAACCCCTACTCTATCTGGTAATCACCAGTTTGTTTACTGTATCTATGAACCTGTTTCTGTTTTGTATGTTCATTGTTTTTGTTTTTTTAAGATTCACATTTAAGAAAAATAATACAGTATTTGACTTCCTTTGAGTTATTTCACTTAGCACAATACCCCTAGGTCCATCCATATTGTCACATGTGGCAAGATTTCATTCTTTTTATGGCTGAGTAATATTCCATTGTATGTATATATATAAATATAAATATAATTTTATTTATCCATTCATCTATCAGTGGACACTTAGGTTGCTTCCATATCTTGGCTATTACAAATAATGCTACAATGAACATAGGGGTGCATTTATTTCTTTGGATCAACATTTTTGTTTTCTTCAGATGAATACTCAGAGGTGGAACTGGTGAATCATATGGTAGTTCTATTTTTAGTTTTTTGAGGAACCTCCACACATTTTTCCATACTGGCAACACCAATTCAAATTCCCACCAACACAGTACCAGGGTTCCCATTTCTCCACATCCTTGCCAACATTTGTTATTTTGTGTCTTTTTGATAATAGATTATCTTACAGGTGTGAAGTAATATCTCATTGTGGTTTTGATGGCAGATTCTGATGAATAGTGACATTGAGCATCTTTTAATATGTCTGTTGACTATCTGTCTTCTTTGGGAAAATGTCTATTCAGGTTGTTTTTTGATATTAAGTTGTGTAAGTTCTTCATATATTTTGGATATTAACTCCTTATTATGTACATATCACTTGCAAAAGCTTCTCACATTCTGTATGTTGCCTTTCCTTTTTGTTGATTTTTTTCTGTGCAAAAGCTTTTTAGTTTGATGTAATCCTATTTCTTTATTTTAGTTTTTGTGGCTCTTGTCTGAGGAAAATGGTCCAAAAATATATTGCTAACGCCAATATTAAAGAGCTTTCTGCTTATATTTCCTTTTGGAGCTTTGGTTTCAGGTCTCACATTCAAGTCTTTAATCTATTGTAAAGTTATTTTTGTGTGTGAGGTAACAAAGTGATCCAGGTTTATTCTTTTGCAAGTTGCCTGGTTTTCCCAACACCATTTATTGAAGTGACTATCTTCCTCATTTTATATTCTTGCCTCCTTTGTCATAGATTAATTGACCATATAAGTGTGGGTTTAATTCTGGACTCTCTATTCTGTTTCATTGATCTATATGTCTATTTTTGTCTTAGTATCATGCTGTTTTCATCACTATACCTTTGCAGTATAGTTTGAAATCTGGGAGCATGATACCTTCTGTTTTGTTCTTCTTTCTCAAGATTGATTTAGTTATTCAGGATCTTTTGTTGTTCCATACAAATTTTAGGATTATTTGTTCCAGTTTTGTGAAAAATGTCACTGCTTTTTGATAGGGATTGTATTGAATATGTAGATTGCTTTGGGTAGTATCAACATTTCAATATTAATTCTTCCAATCTGTGAACATCGTGTATCTTTTCATTTATTTGTGTCATCTTGAATTTCTTTTATCAGTGTCTTATGGTGTCAGAGTATAGGTATTTCACCTCTTTAGTTAAATTTATTCCTAGGTATTTTATTTTTTTAATGCAATTTGTAAATGGGATTTTTTTTTCTTAATTTCCCTTTTTGATAGCCCATTATTGTACAAAAATGGAACTGATCTCTTGTTGGGAGCCACCGAGTTTTGGCTGCCTCAGGCAAGGATATATTGCTCTCCAGGGAGCAACCAAAAAACAAGATTTACATCTGGAGGCTAGGAGAGTGCATTTCCTGGTCCAGGATTCAGAGACAGTCATACTGAGCCAGACGAAAAAAGCCAAAATGAACAAAAGATCAAATCTCATTTTGGATTATGCAGCGCTAAGCTTCCCATCCCCAGCATTGCAGATGCAAGTCTGGGCGCTTCTTTTTGATGCTGTGTCCAGAGTTTCATTTTCGGTTTCCATTTTCTCTAATATTCATTTGACTCTGTTACCTGGCAACCAACCTGGGTCAGTTCCCCGCCCCAAACCTATAGGGTATTATTTTCTTAATAAAGGGGGTTTGATCAAAAACCGCTTGTCTTGCCTCACTCTCTGTGCGTCCCCTTCCTGCCCTATTTTTCTCTCCCTCCCTCAGGAATGAACCCGCAAAGATTTGCCGCCCTGAGGGCCGGAGCGGATAGACGCGACAATCTCTCTCTCTCTTTTTTTTTCATAATATTTTATTGTCAAATTGTTTTCCATACAACACCCAGTGCTCTTCCCCTCAAGTGCCCTCCACCATCACCACCACCTCTTTTCCCCCCTCCCCCTTCCCCCTCAACCCTCAGTTCATTCTCAGCATTCAATAGTCTCTCAAGTTTTGCATCCCTCTCTCTCCCCAACTCTCTCTCCCTCCTCCGCTCCCCCTGG
>NC_043717.1:87518821-87532124 GCF_006229205.1 Suricata suricatta
GAATATAGGGAGTAAAATTTAAAGGAATTGAATAAAGAAAAAGGAAAAAAAAAGGTAATAATGACAAAGAAATAGGTACGAAACTAGTGAAGAAATAAAAATTTTTATATATTAGAAAAACAAACAACCAAAACAAAAAAAAAACAAAACAAAATCTGAAGAAAAAAAAAAAAAGCAAGCAGCAGCTCCCTCTGGTGGATAGGCTTGGTTTGATGGGGTAAGTCTTGGAGTCTGCTCTCAGAGGCTCCGCCCCTGCCTGAGGCGAAATGAGCAGCAGGAGGTGAAGTGCACACCTTCACAGACTCAATTGCGGGGTCCCCACCCCCAGTCAGGATCGTGATTGCAATGGGGGAAAGGAAAAAACAAAAAGCCAAAATCCGAGTATCTCTTAGTTTCCGATAGCTTTGCTCAAGACGCTGTGCGCTGCTGGAAATGAGCTGGGAGCTCCTACAGTCTAAGCATGCGCCCGGGGCCTCCACTGCCACCGACTCTTTGTTGGGGGTCCCGTCGGTGTGCGCCCTATTTTTTCCCTGTGGGGACCCGGGATTCGCGCAGTCCGTGCAGGGGGCGAGGTGTGCCGTGGAAATGCGGTCCGTGGTCCCGTTCCCAGAACCAAGTTCGAATTGCTCGCGCCTGGCGCAGTCGCCGCTCTGGCCGCTTCCTGCCGCGGAGCGAGCCTCCCCAGCGCAGCTGCTTCTCACAGTCACAGGCGCCTCTGATTCCCCCGCCGAGATGGCTTAGGGCTGGAGGCTATTCCTTCTCTTGTGCCCCGCTGCCCAGCAGTTATCTATGGAGTGGGTTTCTGTCTCCAAGCGCAGCCAAGCGCTCTATACCTCTTCCCCAGAGACAGTTCTATGAGCGTGTTCTGACTCTGTCTCTTCCCTTTGTCTCTAGGGAGCTGCCCGCTTGCGCCACGTTGGGCTGGGGATCTTACCTCCCCTGCCCGTCCCGGGCTGGCCCCTTTTCGGATCTCCCCCATTTGCCCCCACTCACTCAGATATCCTTGAGGTTCTATTCCTTCTGGAGTTCGTATTTTCTCCTTCCGCTCTCGCAGATGAACGTAATATCCTTCTCAGTTCGAAAAATGGTGCGGACAGAGTTTACAGAGCTCCCTTCCTCTCCGCCATCTTGGCTCCACCCTGACGCGACAATCTCTTTATGTCAATTTTCTATCCTGCAACTTTACTTAATTGATTTATTCTAGTAGTTTTTGGCGGAATGTTTAGGGCTTTCTTTTTTTTAAGTTTATTTATTTTGAGAGAGAGACAGAGAGAAAGCAAGTGGGAGAAGGACAGAAAGAGGGAGTAAGAGAATACTAAGCAGATTCTATGCTGTCAACACAGAGCCTGATGCAGGGCTCCAACTCATGAACCATGAGACCATGACCTGAGCTGAAATCAAGAGTCAGCCACTTAACTGACTGAGCCAACCAGGTGCCCCTAGGGTTTTTTTTTTAAATATAAAATGCAATTTCATCTGCAAATAGTGACAATTTTATATCCATTCTATTTTGGATGCCTTTTATTTCCTTTTCTTGACTAATTGCTGTGGCTATGATATGCAATACTATGTTGAATAAAAGTGGTGATAATGGGCGTCCTTGTCTTATTCCTGATCTTAGAAGAAAAGTTCTCAACTTTTCACCACAGAGTGTGCTGTTAGCTCTGGGTTTGTCATATATGGCTATTATTACGTTGAGGTATGGTCCTTCCAAATAGACTTTGTTGTGAGTTTTTATCATGAACATATGTTAAATTTTGTCAAATGCTTTTATTTTTCTGCATCTATTGAGCTGATCATATGATTTTATCCTTTCTTTTGTTAATGTTGTACAACATATTGATTGATTTGTAGTTGTTGAACCATCCTTGAATGCATGGAATAAGTTCTACTTGATCATGTTGTATGATCCTTTTAATGTATTGTTGAATTTAGTTTGCTAATATTCTGTTGAGATTTTGCATCTATGTTCATCAGGGATATTGACCTATAATTTTCTTTTTTGTAGTGTTTTCATTTGGTTTTGGTATCTGTAATGTTAGCCTCATAAAATGAGTTTGGAAGCATTCCTTCCTCTTCAATTTTTTGGAATACTTTGAAAAGTATAGGTATTAACTTTTCTTTAAATGTTTGGTATAATTCACCTGCAAAATCATCCAGTCCTGGACTTTTATTTTTTGGGTGTTTTAAGATCACAAATTCAGTTTCATTACTTGGAATCACACCACTCAATTTTTTTTTTTCATGACTCAGTCTTGGAAAGTTGTGTCCTTCTAGGAATTTATCCATTTCTTCTAGGTTGCCCAATATGTTTGCAAGTAATTGTTTACAGTAGTCTCTTAAGATCCTTTGTATTTCTGTGGTATCTCTTGTAACTTCCTTTTCATTCTGATTTTATTTATTTGGGCCTCTTTTTTCCTCATAAGTCTGGCTAGAGGTTTTTTGATGTTTATCTTTTCAAAGAACTAGCTTTTATTTTCATTGATCTTTTCTGTTTTTAGTCTCTATTTCATTTATTTCTGCTCTGATCTTTATTATTTTCTTCCTTCTAATAACTTTTGGCTTTGTTCTCTCTATAGTTCTTTTGAGTATATAGATTCCTTTGGGGGGATTTTTCTTGTTTCTTGAGGTAAGCCTATATCACTATTAACTTCTCTTTTGAAACCACTATTGCTGTGTCCCATAGACTTTCAAAAGTTGTGTTTTCATTTTCCTTTGTCTCGAGATATATTGTTTTATTTCCTTGGATTCGTTCATTAACTCATTGGTTGTTTAGTAGCATATTGTTTAATTTCCATATGTATTTGTGTTTTCCAGATTTTTTTTCTTATAATTGATTTTTAGTTTCATACCACTGTGGTCAGAAAAGATATTTGAGTGAAGCAGTGAAATGATTTCAATATCTTGAGTTTATTGAAACTTGTTTTGTGAACTAACATGTGATGTATCCTAAAGAATGTTCCATTTGCACTTAAAAAGAATGTGTATTCTGTAGTTTTAAAATGAACTGTTCTATAAATATCTATTAAATCATCTGGTCTAATGTGTCAGTTAAAGCCAATATTTCCTTATTGATTTTCTGTCTGGATCACCTATACATTGATATTAGTGAGATGTTAAAATTTTCTACTATTATTGTATTACTGTCAGTTTTATCCCTTTATGTCTATTAAGATTGGCTTTATATACTCAGGAGTTCCTATGTTGTATGTATAAATATTTATGAACATTATATCTTTCTTTGGATTTATCTCTTTATTATGATATAATGTCCTTTTTCTTTTCTTACAGTCTTTGTTTTAAAGTCTATTTTGTCTGATATGGTTATTGCTACGCCAGCTTTCTTTTTGTTTCCACTTGCATGGAATATCTTTTCATCCCTTTCCTTTCAATATGTGTGTGTCTTTAGATCTAAAGTGAACCTCTTGTAGGTATCATATTAAATAGGCCTTGGGTTTGTTTGTTTTTTTCATTCAGCCATCCTGTGTTTCTTGATTGGAGTATTTAGTCTATTTACATTAAAGTAATTATTGATAGGCATGTACTTATTTCCATTTTGATTATTGTTTTCTGATTATTTTTGTAGTTCTTTATTCCCTTCTTCTTCTCTTGGTCCCTGTCCTTTGACTTGATGGTTTTCTTTAATGTTATGTTTGGGTTCCTTTCTCTTTATTTTTTCTGTATCTAATGTAGATTTTCGGTTTAAGGTTACCACAAGGCTTATATATATTGACCTATATAAATAAAAATCTACTTTAAGCTGATAGTTGCTTAAGTTCAGATTCACTGTAAAAGTACTACATTTTTTACTCACCATTTCACCATGCTTTATGTATTTGACACTTTTACATCTTTTTATTTTGCATGTCCCTTAACTATTTATTGTAGTTGGAGTTGATTTTTGCTATTTTAGTCTTTTTACTTTCATACTAACTTTTAAAGTAGCTGATTTACTGCCTTTATTATATTTGCTTTCATCTGTGAGATTTTTTTCTTTCATATATTTTTTCATTTGTAGTCATGGCATTACTTTCCTCCTTAAAGAACACCCTTTAGCATTTCTTATAATGCCAGTGATGAATTCTTAGCTTTTGCTTCCTGGGAAACTCTTTTTTATCTTTCCTCCAATTGTGAATGATAATCTTGCTAGCTATAGTATTCTTAGTTGTAAGATTTTCCCTTTCAGCACTTGGATATATCCTGCCACTCCTTTCTGACCTTCAAATTTCTGCTGAAAAATCAACTGATAGTCTTATGGGGGTTTCCATGTATGTGACTATTTGTTTTTCTCTTGCTGCCTTTAAGATAATCTCGTTATCTTTATCTTTAGCCATTTGATTTTTAAAACATTTTTTAATGTTTTTTTTTTTTGAGAGAGACACAGTACAAATGGGGGGAGGGGCAGAGAGAGAGGGAGACACAGAATCCAAAGCAGGCTCCAGGCTCTGAGCTGTCAGCATAGAGCCTGATGCAGGGCTGGAACTCATGAACCATGAGATCATGACCTGAGCTGAAGTTGGACACTTAACCAACCGAGCCACCCAGAGGCCCCAGCTTTTGCCATTTTAGTTATAATATGTCTTTGTATGGATTTCTTTGGGTTCATCTTCTTTGGGACTCTGTGCTTTCTGGCTCTCGGAATCTGTTTCCTTTCCAAAGTTAGGGAAGTTTTCAGTCATTATTACTTCAAATATGTTCTCTGCTCATTTCTTTCTTTTTTCTTTCTGGGACATCTATCATATGGATGTTAGCATGCTTGATGTTGTTCTAGAGGTCCCTTATTCTCATTAAATTTTTTTTCCTTCTGTTTTGTGTGATTTCCACTATGCACCTTCCAGACCACTGATCCATTCTTCTGTATCATCTAATAAGCTGGTCATTCCCTCTGGTGTATTTTTCAGTTCAGTTATTTTATTCTTCAACTCTGTGATTTCTGTTTGGCACTTTTTAATGTTTTCTCTTTGTTGAGGTTCTCACGGTGTTCCTTCATTCTTCTGAGTTTGGTAAATTTATGGTCATTACTTTGAACTCTTTATCAGGTAAATTACTCATCCCCATTTCATTAGGGGTTTTTTCTGGGGTTCTACTTTTTTCTTTTGTTGGAAAATAATCTTCTTTCTCCTCATTTTGTTTGACTTTCTGTGTTTGTTTCCATGAACTAGGCAGAATGGCTACCTCTCTTGGTCTTGAAGGAATGGCATTATGTAAGATATCCCCTGTGTTAGACTGCATGTGTTGGTGGCTTTAGCTGGTTGGCTGGAGCTCGTGCAGGCATAAGCTGCATGGTGCAGGGTGTTGTGGTGCAGGGTGTCGTAGGGCAACCTTGGTGAAATGTTTGAAGTTGGAATGAGAGTGGGATGGGTGTGTCCTGTGGTGTAGTTTACCCAGGCCACCTGGCAGGATAGCTATACTTAGGGTGGGTATGGACTAAGGATGCCTTGGTGCTTTTTGTGCTGGGGTAGTTGTGATAGGACACCTGGGTTGTGCTGGGGTCCTGGGACATGGTGTACTGGTGCCATCTTGGGACTGCTGGAGCTGGGGTGGGCACTGGTGGAGGGCCACCTTAGTGGGGACAGCTGGAGTTGGCATAGCCTAAAGACTTGGGACTCACAGGAGAGGCCCTAATTGGCAGGCCAGAGTGATCCCAGATCCTATTTGTCCTGTCGAGGTGGAGGGGGAACATAAACAATGGGGTTTTCCTGCACCTTTGACCATGGGGAGTTCTAGGAGTTCCCTAACTGTTTGTATAAGCTGTAGTGTTAGTAAGTGAATTATCTTCAATTAAAGTCTAGTAGCCCTTTAAACGATTGTGCTTTGTTTTTGTTTTTGTTTTTGGTTTTGCCTCAGGTTGAGTGAGTTTGCATGAAGGTCCCTCAGTGATAGGCCTTGAGAGTGGGCTTCTAATAATTACTGTGTCTCTATTTTTCCTACTTTTCTCTATGTGATCCCTCTATTATTTCTTGTGCAGATACTGTTCAATCAGCCATTGGTTCACAGTGTCTGAAAGGAGGTGAGTTCTGGGTCTTCCCATGTTTCTATATTGGAGATGACTATTTGTAATTTCAGTTGCTTTCTAGGGATTTCAGACTATGAGAAACATTAAAAATGATTCCATATATATGATTCTCCCTGAAATTATAGTGTTTATCTTGATCAATCTAGGTCAGGTAGGTGAACCTGTGGCTGCATGAGTCATGACATGGAGTTATCACCTAGGATGGATGTATCTTTCTGGGGACACCCCATTCCAGTATATACTTTCCAGTTCTGTAGATTAATTACTCACTGTGGTCAGGTACACAAATGTTACTAATTTCTCAGAGACTAACTTACACTAGTTTAGTTCAAAAGGAATCAATGTCTAAAATCTGAGTGCTGGTTTATTGTTTACAATGTTAAGGATAACTATCAAGCAGACTGCAACACTTAGCTTGATGATCATGGGGTTTCCTCCATTGTTGTAAGTTATACTGTAAGTCCAAATATTATCAGATAATTGGTGAACATGTAATGAAAACAACTGGAATTAGTTGGATGATTTTCATGGAATTTTGTCATTGAATTTTTGTGGTCTGGTACCTCTGTCTCCACTACTGATAGATCTGACAAGGGAACTGGAATGTTACCATGCATTGGTTAGAACACCCTCTTCATTGGATAGGTTTTAATGGAAATTCCAATTTGTACTCTCCGATTCTTGCTTTCCTATGTTTTGAAGTGTTCATTCATCTTCATTTGACTCATTTAAAAATATATGTTTAGGCTACCTACTAGTTTATAGGCAAGCTTTGCTCTTGCTTTTGGAGTGAAAGACATATTTTTTAGTATGACTTTTGCACACGTATTAGCACATGTATAATACATTGATTTTATTAGCTTGGGTCTCAGGTCTGGGGAAGTATGTCATTGTAGACAGTATGTGTAATGTTAGGAGCATGGGTTCTGTGTTGAACCAATAAAGGTATTAGTTTTGACTTCTCCACACAT
The DNA here is from genome assembly GCF_006229205.1 of Suricata suricatta. Lineage (NCBI taxonomy): Eukaryota > Metazoa > Chordata > Mammalia > Carnivora > Herpestidae > Suricata > Suricata suricatta. The sequence continues at coordinate 87,525,809 of NC_043717.1, forward strand.
TAGCTGTGGACTCTTACAAAAGTTATTTAGCTTTCTTAAACCCTTAATTTACTTATTTTAAAAAAATAGAGGTAAGACTGTTATTTAACTTACATGATTGTGGTGATGATTGCATAAGATAAAGCATAAAAGTATGCACAGCATGTAGCACATAGTAAGTACTAAAAGTTATGTATTGTTTGTTACTGTATAAAAAGCCTAGAAGACTTTTTATTAGCACCATTATTATTGTTTATAACATAAATATGCAAATGACTATTGAAAAGATCACCAGTGAATAACTTTACTTTTAGTATAAATGGAATCACTTCTACCTTCACTTAATATGCAACAATGATTAGTGCCAATTTGAAAATTAAAGCTGGTAACATTGATAATTGTTCCTCTTACACCCGAATGATTTTTCATATAGCTAGCAAAAACAGTGCTGCCACTTATAATATTTATTCAACACTTGGCAAGTTGAATTGGTCCAAGCATGAAAACATTTTTATTTTTAGCGAAAGCTGTTATCTATCTGGTTATGTATATAAAGAACTAGATCATTGTGGCTTTTTAATATTTCAAGTTCATGCCAGAATTTCTACTTTCTTTTTATTTTTCTATTACTGCCCTAAGAAGAGATTATTATTATATACAAAATTGTTTACCCTCATAAGCATATCCCCTTAATATGGATTTTTATTTTTCTGCATATTCCATGTGTAGTCTTAATTCTATGCTTTAACAACTCTAATGTTTTTACTTTCATATATAGAATATGTTTTGTTTCTGATTAGAGGCAGATGATGCCTTCAGCACACAGAAGGCAACATAGATCCTGGAAATATCACAAATGCCAGTACACACATGGTGCCTCCTTGGTGGTATTAGATGTGTAGCTCTAGTAAAGAGCATCCATGGAAATAGCTGAAATGTAGAAGGCAGGTAGGTGGGGGACCAGATGACAGCTTCTAAAAACATAATGGAATGAAAGCACCAGAGGGAGTTGTCATATGAATTGAGCAATATAATTTAACTAAATATGGCAGAACAGGGTGATCTGGAATAAATCTTGGTCAAGCAGTTGATTAGTAAATAACAGAGAAACATCATTTGTCAACTTCATGTTCGTTTTCCCCATCACTATCCTCATTGAAATTCTACCTGTTGTTCAAATCTTACTTTTTAGATAAAGTCCCACCTTCTGCAAGAAGACTTTTTTAATAGTAATAAGGATGATACAATAAAAATGACAATTACATATATATGAATATATTTACATATATAAGAATATATATGAATGCATATACATACATATATAAGAATATATATTATTTTTGGAGAGAATGAGAGTGCAAGTGGGGGAGGGGATAGAGAGATAGAAATAGAGAGAGAGAGAGAGAGAGAGAGAGAGAGAGAGAGAGAGAGAGAGAACTAACCCAGAGCAGGTTCCATACTCAACACAGAGCCCAATGTGGGGCTCCATCTCACTGCCATGAGATCTGAAATCAAGAATCGGACACTTAACAGACTGAGGCACCAAGGTTTCCCAAGAATATATGTATTCTTATTTCACTTTTGCAATGACCCTTTGAGGAAGCATATCCTCAGAAATGTTAAGAAACTTGACAAGCAATTCATCCAAAGTAGTGTTGATCACTTTAGGACTTGTAGAGAATAAGGTACCTATGGAACATCGAGGTAAAGGTTTCTAGCAGGTTGTTCTTTAGGTGAATCTGAAGTTTAGGACACAGAGAAGGACTAGAAAGTTGTGAGAGTCTTTAGCAATTAATAATGGTAGCTGAGAATAAGGGAATAGGAGGATAATATAGAAAGAGTGTCTGAAATGAGGGAAGTGCCTGAAAAAAAAAGGCCTGAGGACAAGACTCAGGGAGATGCCAGTATTTAGGAGTGAATGGAAGCACATCAGATAGCAAAGGTAAACTAAGAAGGAGCATCCATAAAGACAGTAGAAAAATCAAGAGAGTTTGGTGTCCCAGAAGAAAAGGGAGGATTGAATTTCAAAAAGACAGTGGTCAACATAGCAAAGGCCACAAAAATTTCAAGTTAGAAGAAACTTGGATTAAGAGAGGGGAGAGGGTCACTGATGGTGCCCTTAGAATACATAAAGCTACTTTTTGTAGCTTTATGGTAGAAATTAAGGTACAAGAAACATAGACAAGAACATTATACATCATAGAAAAAGCTTGAACATGTTTATACCGTGATGGGGAAGGAGTTAGTAGAGAGGAAGAGACTGAAATAGAGAAGAGAGTGGAGAGATCATGACTGAATTGAACTCCCCGAAGAGATGGGAGAGACTGGGATCTAAATCATAGGTGAAGGAGTTAGCTTTAATGTTTAGAAGAGAAACTTTAATGTTTACTGTGAGAACAAGTGAGGCAGGAACTATGCAGGAAGCTTAAGGACAGTATTGCAACTGAGGAATAATAGAAGGATCTGAGCAAAAGGCTTGTGGTGTCCTCTGGAAGCCCCCAGAAACATGAGATTAAACATTCAGAGTCCACTTTTCCCATACATATTCACAACCATGGTCTCATCATGCAACAGAGTACTTCGGTTTGGAATGCTGAAATCATAAATAACTTTCCCTCCTCTTTACAGAATCATGTCACTCATCCTCACTGTAGCCTCCTGCCCTTGATAGATCCCTATTTTTCATAACATCTTGGTCTGGATTCCCTTTCCTCCTTATCCACTTAGCTATCACAGTGGTTCTCTTTCTAGTGTCCCTCACCAGTCTTCCTGAATGGTTTGAGCTTTGTAATCCTCCATAGCTACCAGGTTTTTCCTTTATTCATGTACAGGGTGCACAACTGAGGCTGTGTAGGGGTGGATACCCTTTCCCTTCTTCCCTTCTAAGTTTGTGGCTGGTCTATTAATTAAATTGATATAAGACAGGTTAATAGGGAGAAAAATTTAATTTCATATGTCCTGGAGCTCCATATAAATAGGAGGCTCAAAGATGCCAGCTTTTATACCTTCTATATAAAGAAGAAATAAATTAGTGAAGAATTGAGAAGATAAGGTTTGTTTGAGGGGTAGTCAATTAGTGAAGAAGTGACAAAGTTTGTTTAGATAGGTTTTTCAGCCCTAAATTCCCTATTCATGGAGATAAGGATACCTTCTGCCTTTCTGTTTCAGGAAGGGTACTTTTCACATGGGAGATTTATTTCCTCCTTTTAGGGGGACAAAGGAGAATTATAGTGTACTTTTTGTACTAGCTATTTCTTAGGTAACTTTATTTCAAAATAATCAACATGCCAAGATGGCATATTTTAGGATGGTATATTCTGCTCTACCTCAGTCCTGCATTTAAAACTTGCAAGGAATTTCACAATACAGAAGCTGAGTTGGTAGATCATTCCATGTAACTGAACTAGTCACTTAGTTTTAAAAACAGGTTAGTTCACTTAAACAACCATGTTTCACTTCAGGAGGCAGTGAGGTAGGGTAGGCTCCCAAAGTTAGGCCTATATGGTGTAAATATCTTTACCAGGTATTTAATAACTATTTCTATGAAAAAAAAAAAGAAAGACGATGCTTACTGGTTAGAGTAGACTAAAAGATCCCATCTGAGTCCTGAGGGAAAGTAAAAAATATTCTAGGTGTCTAGCTCAAAGCATCTTTAGATGGAGTGAATGCAGGCAGCGGAAACTTTACAGATTTTCCTAGTTTGTAGTTTGAATGTCTCTGGTGATCTTTCTGAGTGGTCCATACAGCAATAGATGTGAAGATTGTCCATATATGAGCCATTGTAATTTCTCTGAAGTTTATATCAGGTTGCTCAGTTTTAGTTTGCATGCCTTCAGGAAAAGGGCAGGTTTAGTTCTCAATCGTTTCAAATCAGAAGTGTGAGAGAAAAACTGGAAATGTTAGTTTGGATAGTTGTCGTCAGATATTCGAGAAAACTGGAAGAATTCAGGATAGTCTAGTCCAGATGACAGTTAGACAGCAAAACCTCAAAGACAATGAATAAGACTAGAATCTGATATCCACAAGAGTATATTATAGATTTTACTGAAAACGATTTTTCTCTCTACAGTTACCTCCATTTCTAGCAAAGTAAGACTAATTTGTTTGCAAAGTAAGTCTAGTCCCATTAAACCTTGCCTCATTATTTTCATAAATACAGCAAGAACATATAACCATATAGACTCTTTTAGGTCTGTTTCACTGTTAAAAGCTTCTTAAATCTAGAAGCCAAGCCAAGAGTTTAACATCAGACTTGACCTGCAATACCTACACATTTGGGTTAATTTCTCTCTTCCTGAGGTTCCCAAAAATATAAGTTTCCTGAACCTGCAGGAAGAAACCTCCCTTACTTATCTGATTAGGTTGCCTAGAACCCAGTAAGCAAGGTACCAGGCTATTTTTCCAAGGAGCTTTATTTGCTTCTTGAAGTCAACCTTAGCTCCTTAAAGCTTTCTGGTCATATCTGAGTCTATATACATCTTTTTCAAATATGAAATTCTAGTCAAAGCCTTAGTAATATAACCATTGTTTTCAATCATGTTATATTACAAGGAGAACAGATTCTTACAGAACCTATGCAAATAGCTATACTACCACAAAAATAGGAATATTCATTAAGAGTTTATGAATTCCGATGAGATCAGGTAAGAAAAAAAAATTCTTTTATCTTTGTTTACAAAGGTATACTTTACCAAACTGCTAATAGTTTAAGAGAAAAGAGAAAATGTTTCCTTAAATCTAGAAAAACAAAACATTAAATAACCAACAATGTTTCAAGAAGTCATTTAAATTATGTAGTTATCTTTATCAGTTCATTCAGTCCCATGTAATTCTTTTTTTTCTTGATCTTTTATTAGCAGTTTAACAAAACTATCATGTTCTTCATTAGAGTTATGTAAATTCTTACCCAGTTTAGTGATGTGATCTGAAAGTTATCAGAAACATGTACTTGCTACAACCCCTTCCATGAGTCTCCTTGAAGACGAAGTACTTTTGCAGGAGCATTTTTACAAAAGCCTTAAACAACAACTGTGTATAAATGGCAAAAGCCTTAAAAATGGCCATGATTAAAGATCTGATGAGAGTGCAGTATAATGTAATTGACAGGAGATTTGGTTATTTGTGTGATACACATTTTAATATGGAATATTAATTACTAGAATTATTACTAATAATATTACATATTGGAATTTTAGGAATTTTATACAATTTCTTATACACATTATTAACTCATAACCATATGAATTTAACTTTCAGAAGGTTAAACATCACTTCTTAGAATGACAATGCTTCCCATGTAATTTAACATAAACAAGCCTAATTAATTAAACATCTCTTTCTAGGAGAGAGAACAAGACTTTGACATGTTCCATGGACCCTCTGGAAATCTCAAAGTTAGTTCGAGATCAAAATGACTTCATTAGAATTTGATTTTGGGTGAATTTGTCAGAAATATCAAAAGGTTTAAAGTACTTGATTAAATAGGATTATACACCACTGTAAAACAATATTTAATTATCCATTTAACTAAAGTGACAATTTAAAGGCAGATACAAAAGGTTACATAGTTGTAAGCAAAACTTAGCTCTTTTAATTAAACATTGAGAAGACTCAGTTTTTAGTAATCAAAGACCTGATGAAGACAGCATGAAATATAGTAAATTATTTTTAAAAGCACAGACTCTTTGTTTTCTACTAAGATTACTTTAAAGGTAAAGAAAAGCCTTTCACAATCTCTTATCAGGAGCAGATCAATAGTCCAAGAAAGCTTTGTCCTTTTAGCAGACGAAGGAATATTGTTTTAATTTTACATAAGTACACAATTTTTATTAAAACTTATTTTTATTTATTTATTTATTTATTTTTTATTTTTTTGAATATAATACAATTTATTTTTTTACCATATGCAATTATTTTCCATCATTTACAATACAGTAGTTATAATGACACTCCAAACAGAAAAGCAAAGTAAAAAATCAAAACCCCAACTTCTATTTCATGTAATTAGACTTATACAGAAATTAGAAGGTTATGTAACAACTAGTTAATCACCTAATTTCACAACTATCTGAAGTGGCAATTTTTATATAGCAGCTTATCTATGATACATTCAAGATAAATGATACAATTTATTACTTGCCCATAAGCTAAAACACAGCCTGCTTAATACCTTTCCTTAAATTCCACCTCTATACTACAATATACTTGAGGTCCAAGCAAAAAAGTAGCTACCTTTTATATAGGAAATGGATGATTAAGTCTTTGGTGTTGTAAGAGCAACTTCATTTAAACATAACCACCCCCACCACCAAAAAAAGAAGAGAAAAAAAAAGTCACA